>NW_018164896.1:466915-494690 GCF_001263595.1 Phalaenopsis equestris
GATTAAAATATTCAATCCATCTGAAAAATTTTAGTCGTAAGATCTGAAAATATTCGTGAAAAGGAAATTAAAACCTCCGGACATACACCATAAGTTGATGATTACCGTTAGATCCAGCTTAAATTAGCAGTTACCCAAGGGTGCAGAATACAAAAGGCAATCATAACGCTGCCAGTGGAAATAACAGAATTGTTATCACTACCACTGAGCACCGAGAACTTCAATCTCGAACACCAAAACAGAGTTAGGTTGAATTCCCCAGGCTGGAAATCCATTAGCTCCGTACGCATAATCTGGAGAGCACTGCGAATTGAGGAGCAAATATTAAGAATCAAGAACTTCTCAGCTGGAACTGCATTACTGCGACAAGCGTTTGAATCTAATATCTCCCAAACAGCATTAAAAAAAAATAATAATAAATAATCACACCTATAATGCACTAAAGGGTAAAGATTGATATTTGAGAGAATCAGGACCTTCTAGTTTCAGTAATAAGAAGTACCAGTGAATAATGATAAAGGCTAGATAACATAGAGAGAGAGAGAGAGAGAGAGAGAGAGAGAGAGAGAGAGAACAGTGAATATAGCCGTTGGGTGGAAAATAGCTTCTTGGTTACAACTATTTGCATTTAAGACAATTAAAACATCGAAAACACAATCCAAGGTTTTGAATGGAAACCCTTGAGTTAAACATCAGAAAAAAAAGCTTCCTTGCAAGAAATTACAAGCAGTTAAGGATATATTATTACCTGGAGACGAGCAATTTCCCCAACATCCATGCCCAAAACACCTTCATCCCAACCTAGAGGTGAGCACAAAGTATCAGGTTAACGAACAGATTAGTAAAGCATATTCAAATTAATAATTGGTTTAGAGGGTACATGATATGCCCCATTCTATAACAGTTTTAAGAAGGCTGGTCAAATAAAGGATTACAGGATAGCAATTTCAAATTCAAGCCCAGCTGACACTTTGAAGGAGTTCTATTTGATCATTTAAAGGATGGTAAACGAGACATTTCAACATTATGATTTCCTCCGAGTCACCAAAAATATAAGCACATACAAAAAACTTCTATTCCATTGAAAAGCCGTTCAAACTGCAGAGATATAGTTTCTGGTAATAAAAAGTTATTAAAAAAATATAGATTTTATTAGATTATTGCGGCCACTTAAGAGGCGATGAATTCTTTTAAGCATCAAATCAGATGACTTGCTCTTCTTGGTCTTTGATCTGAAGAAGAGAATTTAAGAGCAGGCAAGTGGAAAGTGGAAAGAGAACAAGAGTAGGAGAGAGAGAGAGAGAAAGAGATGTCGAGTCATGGATTAGCCATGTGACCTATGTCATTCCTAAAAAATAGCATGACCTAATACAGACAGAACTCCATCCAGGATAGAGTTAGACAAAATAAAAATTAAAAACTAAGCATAAATTAAAACAGACCATTTACCTTGTCCAAATACGAGAATGAAACAAAAAGCACAAATGAAACATAAAATGGTTTGAGTTTATATGGCTCTCCAACGAGTCAACTCAAGGAAGGCCGGTCATGCTCCTACATCACTTCTTAAGAGACCATGCAAGGCAACATCATCATCCCGATACTGCTCAATAACTGCATCCTAGATTTTAAGTTTTTTAATTCAAATCTAATATAATATCCAAGAAAAATCAAGCAAAATACACATTTGAATATTCCACAACCTACTAAATTTAATAATGATTCATTGCCTTCAATAAAAACAAAAAAATAACAAGAATCAATGTTAAATTCATTAGTTGACTTACTAGAAATAACGCTTGGAAATTTAGAATCATGAAAAACGTATTATTAATTAAAGACACACACTCGTTGAAACTAAAATTATATCAAAATTGAGAAACTAATAATGAATTAAATCCAAGAATAAGATTTAGAAAGAACAAAATAAAGTGAAAAAAAAAGGAACCATAATCAAAAGAATCTAACCAAGTGTTTTTACAAAAAGAGAAACTCACTTAAAAATCTTCTAGTGTTTTACTTGATCAAAGAGTTTGACTAAATAAATTCAGCAAAATATCATACTGAAATCGAACTCAAATCCAAACAAAATATAGTCTTTCTACATGCTAAAGTAATAGAAATGTCATGATTATCCTCGTCAAAGCATCGCATCAAATAATGATCTAAACTTGATGAAATTTCATTAATTGATTTATATAATTTCATTTTATACTTTCAATAGTTTGAGGCATATCTTTTGATGATGGCCTTAAAAAATCATGTATTTACAATTTCCCAATGCTAGGCTAATCTATAAGATTGATTTTGTTCCTGAATATTTCAACCCTCAAGTTCATTTTTAAGTGCTGCTTGCATTGTGATATCAAAGGCTCTATTCGTTGGAGTCGTTTTTTTCAAATCAGGTAGATTTTGGAGATTGTATCGCCTTTATGAACTTTTAGTTGAACTGTATTCCTATGATTATTGTTAAAAAGGCGTTAATTATTGTTAGTAATTGATGTCTTTAGGATTTTCTATTTCATTATTTTATCCTTTGGAGGCCTATTGTGTAATAGAAAAGTGTTTCTTAGACTTGGGAAAATTTTTATAAGATGGTGGTAAGACCTGCAATGCTTTATGGCACGGAAAGAGAAGCATAAAACTAAGTTAAGTGTTTCTAAGGTGAGAATGCTTAGGTGGATGGGTGGCTTTACACTTAGAGACAAAATGAGAAACGAATATGTCTGTGAAAGGGTTGGTGTAGCTCCAGTGACAGACAAGATTAGACAGTAGGGTTGGTGTAGCTCTAGTGACAGACAAGATTAGACAACGTTGTCTTAGATGGTTTGGTCACATTAACCGTCGACCATCTGATGATCCAGTTAGGAGATTAGACGTTTTAGATTCAAATATAGCTAAATAAGATAAGGGCAAACCTAAAAAAACTTGGGCATGTTGTATAAAAATTGATCTTAATTTATTAGATTTAAATGAAAATATGACACTTAAAAGGACACAATCCATAAAAAAAGATTATTGTAGCCGATCTCACTAAGTGGGATAAAGGCTTATTGTTGTTGTTGTTGTGACATTAGCAAGAAAAGATAAAAAATAAAAAAAAATTATTATAAAATTGATTTGGATTTAAGAGCTTGGAAAATTAGGAAAAACATAAGGTATCCCGTAAGGAGTCTGAAAGAACAATATGTGATGCTGAAAATTCTATTTTAGTGATCTTTATAATAAATTGGATACTAAAAATGATGAAAAATATATGTATAAATTAACCAAATAAAAAGAAAAAAAAATGGTTCAAATAAAGATTATTAATAATGAAAATCGAAATAAAATTTTCTTATATGAGGATATGCAACGTAAGTGGATGAGATATTTGAATAAACATTTCAATAAAGATTGTAAAGATATGATCGACTTTAGTGATCTCAATATCGTAAATAATAACAAAATTTTTTCTTTCAATCATCACATTAGTAAAACAAAAGTTAAGAAAGCTTTAAAGAAAATTCAATGTGAAAAAGTAGTGGGATATGATGGTATTTCAATAGAATAATGAAAATGATTGAGACATCTGGGAATTTCTTGGTTTACTAAATATTTTAATATTATTTAAAAAACTAAAAAGATAAATGATGAGTTGAGAAAGATTTTGTTGGTTCAAATTTTTAAGAATAAAGGGAATGCACAAGAGTGTGCAAATTACATAAGAATTAAATTAATGTGGCATATATTAAAGTTATGGTAAAGAATAATTGAACAAAGGTAATGATGTGATGCAAAAAAATTCTCAAAAGCAGTTTGCATTCATGACAGACAAGTTTACCATGAAAGTTGTACATTTACCGAGAGGTTTGATGAAAAAGTACAAGGAGAGTAATAAGGATCTACATATTATTTTTTTAACTTAGAAAAAGCTTATGATAAAGTTCCAAGAGAAGTATTTTGGAGAGTTCTAGAAAAAAAAGATGTTAATACTGCTTATATTAAAGTCATTAAAGATATGTACATAAGAGTTGTTACATTTGTTCAAACATAAGGAGGATTGACCAAGTATTTTCTATTTTAGTTAAATTAGATTAGGGATCAAGTTTAAGCCTATATCTTTTGGGTTTAATTATAGATTTTCTTACCGAACATCTATAGGGGGATGTACTTCGTTGTGTGTTTTTCGCTGATGATATGCTTATTGTGGATAAGACTAGAGAGAATTCAAGAAAAACTTGAATCATGGAGGTCACTTTAGAGTTTAAAGACTTTAGTTTGAGTAGATCAACATTCGAATACATGGAATATAATTTTAGTAGATATAATGGCGGTAATAATTGGTGATCAGGTCATTAAAAGGAGTGAACATTTTAGATATCTCAATTCTATTGTTCAAAGCGAAGACGATACAGATGTGGATGTTTTTAATAGAACTCAAGTTCGATGGTTGAAGTGGAGGAATGCAATTGGCCTATTGTGTAATAGAAAAACATTGCTTAAACTTAAAGAAAAATTTAAAAAAAGGTGATTAGACCTGCAATGATTTATGTAGAATGTTGAGAAGCAATTATATATCTGAGACAGTGTTACTAAGATGAGAATGCTCCGGTGGATGAGTGGCTTTACACTTAAATAAAATGTGAAACTAATATATCTGTCAAAGTTGTTAGAGTTGCTCTAATGGCAGACAAAATTAGAAAATGGTTTGTCATATTAAACGTTAACCCATCTGATGACCCAGTTAGGAGATATGTTTTAGATATGACTTATCTCAAGAAAGGTATAGGTGGCCTAAAAAACTTGAACATACTGTATAAAAAATTATCTTAATTTATTAGAATTAAATGAAAAAATGTCGGGCGGGTCTACTATGGATGCTATACATTTATTAAGAGGTTTAATGGAGAAGTACAGAGAGAATAAAAAGGATCTACATATGATTATTATTGATTTAGAAAAAGCTTATGATAAGGTTCTAAGAGAAATCCTTTGGAGAGTTATAGAGAAGAAAGATGTTGATATGATCTATATTCAAGTCATTAAAGGTATGTATATTAGAACTATTACTTATGTTCGAACAAGAGGATTGACCCAATATTTTCCTATTTCAGTTGGATTACATCAGGGATCGACTTTAAGCCCATATCTTTTTGCTTTAGTTATGAATGCTCTTAATGGACATTTATAGGAGGATGTACCTTGGTGTGTGCTTTGCCCTGGTGATATCTTTCTTGTGGATAAGACTAGAGAAAGAGCTCTGGAGAAACTTGAATTATGGAGGTCTACAATGGAGACTGAAGACCTTCGTTTGAGTAGAACTAAAACTGAATACATGGAATGTAATTTTAGCAGCGGTAGCTCTAGTGGCAAAATTGTAACTATGGGTGATCAAATCATTAAAAGGTGTGAACGTTTTAGATATCTCGGGTCTATTGTTCAAAGTAATGGTTATAGATGGGGATGTTATTAATAGAATTCAAGTTAGTTGGTTAAAGTAGAGGAATGTATCGGGCCTATTGTGTGATAGAAAAGTTCTGCTTAGACCGAAAGAAAAAAATGATAAGATGGTGGGGAAACCTGCAATGCTTTATAGCGCAGAATGTTGGCTTTTAAAACAGAAGCATAAAACAAATTTAAGTGTTGTCGAGATGAGAATGCTTAGGTGGATGAGTGGCTTGACACTTGAGACAAAATGCGAAATGAATATATCTGTTATAGAGTTGGTGTAGCTCCAGTAGGGGATAATATTGGAGAGAGTCATTTTAGATAATTTGATCACATTAAATGCATCTTTTGGCAAGGAGATTCGGTTGGGAGAGTTGATGTTTTAGATTCGACTGATGTTAAGAAAGGTAGAGGTAGACCTAGAAAGACTTGGCATATTATCTAGAATTTTAATTTATAAGAATTAAATAAAAACATAATCCTCAATAGGACGCAATGGAGAAAAAAAATTCATGTAACCGACCACACTTAATGGGATAAGGGCTTGTTGTTGTTGTTGTAAATGAAAATATGACTAAGGTTGTAAATGAGTCGAATCGGCTCACAAGCCGGCTCGAGAACTTGACTCTCTAGCGAGCTTGTGACTCAAGCTTAGAATAACTCAAGTTCATAAATTAAACGAGCTCACTGTCAAGCTTAGAATGACTCAGATCGCCACCTCGCGAGCCGACTCAAATAAAATAAGTATCTTTAATATTTATGTTAATATATATATATATATGTATATATATATGTATGTATATATATATATATGTATGTATATGTATGTATGTATGTATATGTATGTATGTATGTATATGTATGTATGTATGTATATGTATGTATGTATGTATATGTATGTATGTATGTATATGTATGTATGTATGTATATGTATGTATGTATGTATATGTATGTATGTATGTATATGTATGTATGTATGTATATATATGTATGTATGTATATGTATGTATGTATGTATATGTATGTATGTATGTATCTATCTGTATGTATGTATCTATCTGTATGTATGTCTATGTATGTATGTATGTATGTATGTATATGTATGTATGTATGTATATGTATGTATGTATGTATATGTATGTATGTATGTATATGTATGTATGTATGTATATGTATGTATGTATGTATATGTATGTATGTATGTATATGTATGTATGTATGTATATGTATGTATGTATATGATGCATGTTGTAAATACTTAAATGCGACTAATAAAGTTATTCCTTTTCTAAACGGCTCACAATTATCAAAAAGGTCATAAGGCTTCCTTTTATAGGTGAAAATCATCTCTACGGTTCTCCGACAAACCTTCTCCTGCAAGCTCTAGCTCTTCCGCAAGCTCTCTCATTTCCTCTTATGCCTTTTTAGCGATCTTCCACCAAGACGATTCGAGCTTGAGATCATTCAATAGGCTCGCTCGAGCTTGACCTCAAGTTTGACCTACTATTTTGGCAGTCAAGTCGAGCTCGGGTTCACTTTGACTCGAGCTCAAGTTGACTCGATTGCACCCCTAAAAATGACACTCAAAAGGATACAATGAAAAAAAAAATAATTCATGTCGCCAACCCCACTTCGTGAGATAAAGGCATGTTGTTGTTGTTGTTATTGTTATTGTTGCATGAGCTGCAATTAATGGGAGATTATTTTATATCATTGCTTTACATTCCTTATTTTTGGACAAAATCTAAATGAAAACTTGATGGTTGTATAAAAATATATTGTGCTAATCATGCATCAGCAAAAGCAACTATACTAGAGATGAAGAGCATGCAATTAAATAATTCAATTAAATATTTTTTTTCTTTCAGTTTTCAATATTGTGTGCTCTAATAGTGTATAATTCTTTCAAGTACGGTACAAATAACTACCTAATAATAGGGCAATCATCTATTTGAACTTACTTACCCAATTTTTTCTACATAATTTACTATCAGTCTGCTACAAGAATTCCCAAATCTGTTCACATTTAGCACAATTGGGGATCATAATCACTGAGTTAATTACAAATACAAACTAATTATTATATATGAAGCACAGACACGAATAAAGGAACACATACATAGGAACACAACACAAAACCCTAAATAATTTAAAAAAAAAAAACACATCTCATGAAAAATTTTTTATGTTTAATAAATTATTAATATAAAAAATATATATTTTTCATTATTCTTTATTAAAAATATCATAAAACAAAGAATACAAAAATAAAATTTAACTTATATTATGAGACATTATGCTTACAATTATCAGTTTTTAAAATTAGACATATAATATATTTCTTCTTTTTCCAACTTATCTACTGAAATAGACATTATGCTTACAATTATCAGTTTTTAAAATTAAACATATAATATATTTCAAAAGAATTCTTCCAACTTATCTACTGAAAATTAAAATATCCTCCAATTAAATCTTGATCAATTAATTAAGTTAAACTTTAACCTTTAAAATTAGAATAAGTATAAATTTATAACTATTAACTCGTTGAAAAATAAAACTATATATCAATTATCACTTACAGAACTAGAGCGGCTTTAACTCAACTTTGTTTCGACGAATACAAGCTTCAGCGCAAACACTGCAAAGTTAGGCTTCAACTTTGACACGGGGTACTTGAATTAGCTTCAACGAATAAATTTGACTCTTGCTCAGCTTGCGATAAAGAAACTTATGGCTTCCACTTAGCGGGTGCAAGTTCAACTTCATTGAACCAATGAGAACTCCAAGATTTGGCTTCGACTAATGCAAGATCAATGTTGGATGAGTCGCTGACGCTCGGCTTTGACAAACAAAGAAAGAACTGCTGGCACTTGGCTTCGATAAATATTGATTGCACCTTCTATGCTTTATTTTAACAAATGCTAGAGGATGTTTCAACATGATGAGAGAGAATGCTACTTTAACTAAGAGTTATAATTAGAGATAAAAGTAGAGTTATAATTTTCTAATTTTGTATCTCATTTATCTACAAATTGTGTAGAGCCCATGTTTGATGATATGTTGAGGTGTGTACCGAACGTGTCTAGGTCGGAAAAAATTCAGAAAAATTTTGAAGTGTCAGACAAGAGTCGAAGTCGTGTTAGTGTCCAACATATCGTATTGTCCAACGATTGCTCGATTTTGGTGAATGTTAGAGAATGTTTTGATATGATGAAAGAGGAGACCACTTTAACTAAGAAGTATAATTAGGAATGCACGTAGATTTATAATTTTCTACTTCTCGTATCCTGTTTATCTCCAAATTGTCGAGTTCATGTTCGATGATAAGTTGAAGTGTGTAGCGAACGTGTCCAAGTCCGAAAAAATTTCAAACAAATTTTATAGTGTCGGACAAATGTCGAAGTCGTGTCAATGTCCAACGTTGGTATCATGCACTTTTAAGTGTTAGTGATACATAGACTTTATAACTCAAATTTCTCTTCGATTTATTCGCTCATACTTTTCTAAATTTCCTTAAGAAGCAAAAAAATCATTTTAGTCAACCTTCATGATTTAAGCCAAAATGATTTTTTTTTACCGATACAATTTTCAAAGTTTATATAATATTGCTCTAAAATATTACTTCATTAAATGATGCATGTTTGATTTCATTATAATTATCATGATTATGAGAAACTTCTTTGTTCTCGTATACAAGTGTCAAAATACTTCCTCAATGACTCAGCATATTCTAAGAATTCAAAATTCTATAAAAAGAAATATGCCAAACAAACTAATTGAATATCAGCCATAACACCGCATCTTAATAGGCATATCATGTAAAGCCAAGGTTTCAGCTTAGTGCAGCGTCTTAAAAAGTATAACAAATATTTTTTTTTAATAAATCTACATTATAATTCATTATTCAATATATTATGTTCTTCAAAATTATCTTCTTTATAATTCTCATGTATTGATTTCTAAAAGTAGTGTGTTCATATTTCAATCATGTTTACATCTTTAAAAAAGATTTATTATCATCATCTTAATAGATCTGACTTGATAAAATCTACATCACTCATACCTTGCCGACCTTATTATTACCCTGCCTCCACATAGAAATCTCAAAAGTCAAGCTAATGCTTTCCTTAATACATGAAGTATTTACAAATAAACAGCCAATATCAGTCAGGAAGGTATAAAACCACAAATATATAACAAATAAGGGGTAATGTACTTTTGAGATAAAAAAAATTCATTGATTGCAAAATCAACTGACAAAAAAGATCATTTATTACGATTTGGATGATTAGATTCTTGAATTAAATAGGTTTTTAATTTTAATGTCAAATGCTAAGTTTTTACTACTATTACGAGATGAAACAGAAGACAATGTAGGAGTTTAGGTTAAAAATTTTATAAAAAATAAATCAAATTGAATGTTAACTAAAAGAAAGTTTATTAAAGTTATCATTGAAATCATTAGTATATATATTATCAAACGGCTAACATCATAAATTATCATGTGACTGAAGTAATCAATCTCAATATTTTAATTGATGGTATGTAAATCAGCTGTTCGCAATGAACAGCATAAATAGGTACAAAAGAACAAAATGAAAAAGTTCAGATCCTATCCAATTTATCAAAGAATAGGATAGCTCTAAAGCAATAGTTAGGGTGCCCTACTGCACCCTGGAAGCCATAAAGTACAATCACAGAATTAGCACGTCAACAACATGGCGACGATTGTATATAACAAGCCCTGCACAGCAACAATTTTTAAAGCCTCATGCATGAAGAAACCATTTTTATCAAGCTAACAAAGGCAACAGCATTGAGTTTAAGTGACCAAACCACACAAGTGCGTCTATCATCTTCCAAACAACTATTGGGAAATCTAGTACAGTGTATATTTAGTTAAGATATTCTTCGTGAAAAGGAAATTTGATTTTCAAGCTCACCTTTGATAACAGAACCCAAGCCTATCTTAAATGTGAATGGTTGTTGTCCAGGATCTTTGGTACTGAAAAACAAAAAATGGTCAAGATCCCTCTAAAAGAGACTGCTTCTTTGTAGCCTCCATTCAAGAGAAAAAGAAAAGTTTAATTACTTGCCTCCAAAACTTCTTTGATAGATCACCATCCTTACCTTCATATAAATAAAATAAATACAAATTGTAAGCACTAGTAACTAACTAATTAAAGCATAAAGCAGAAAAATGGATTTGTAAGTACCAAAATAATAATAATAATAATAATAAGAATAAAATAACTTAAAAGATCACATAGAAGGCTTGGGACAATAAAATCTAGGTGCACTAGTGGAACAGGAAGTTAAATAACTTCCATAAACCATGAAAACAAAACTGTTTAAGTAGCCAAACAGTTTCATAGAAAGATAGACAATTATATAGATGTTCCGAAAAATAGAAGACAACTGCATAGAAATAATCAGTCCAATGAAAACCAAACAACAAGCATCATTTAAACATAAACGATCAGTTTATGTTTCCATTAATCATTCTCGATCTTTGAAACAACTCTGATTAAGAGTGGAGGGAAAAGAGCAAAATATCTAAGTGAAGAGAAAATAAAACAAATAATGTGATGAACTTTCTTTTCTTTTTGATTGGGAGTTTTATGAAAAAAAAGAACACTATCCATCCAATTCTTGATTCACAATTGAAAGAAAACAGAGTAGACTTAATGTTTTAATAAATTCAAACACCCACCCTCGTAGAAAAAAAAAGTTGAAGTTATTGGGGGATTTACATGCACATCTTACACCTAATATTTGCAGTGTATAAATGACATCAAACACATATCCAAATATGTGTGTTTCACTTCAAATAAATTAATATTTGTGGTATTTTTTATGCCACTTGAAAATCAAGATATTGTATATGTAAATATTAAAATTTAGAAGTCAGATTAATAAATAATGAAGAATTTGGTGGTATGAATGTAAATCCCTAAAATAATTTTATTAGAATTAGGCGGTGTTTGGTTGCAGCTGTCAATTTACATTAATAATATTTATCAAATCCGTGAATTCATGTGAGCTCACAACGAAGATGGAGCACACGAGCAACGGCGGAGTAAATTTGAGCATCCGCCTCACAGTCGGATCTGATAAATCCGGATTTACATCGCAGAGGAGACGGAATGGGGAAGAAACAGACGGAACGGGAATGAATTAGATTTAACGGAGAGATGGACTTGGTTTTCCCTCCTTTTGGTGTTTGGCTGGATTTAGGTAAAATCCATAGCTAAGTCCTGTTAAAAGTGTGCTACCAATCACCCCTTTAGGGTACTTCGGGTGTTATAAAAACTATAATTCCTTCCTCTCCGCTTTATGATCTTTTAAGAGGAAAAAAGTTCATTATCTGAAAAATGTTTTCCCTCAATAATTTTATTTTCTTCTCATCTAAAACTCCCAATTAAAAGAAAGTATTCACTTTTTATAAATCTCTTCTTTTCTCTTCAAATTCTAAATGAAACCTAAAGGAAACAAAGATAGACAGAGAGAGAGAGAGAAGAAAGTAAGAAAGTAAAGCAACCAATTCTAGCAAAGATAAAAAAAGCTACTAAGTTGTGCCAAAATACTGACATTTCTTCCCATTTTCACTAAGTGGCCTTGGATAATTTTCTTTTTTAAATTACTGCCAATATGTAAATATTCAACAACCCAGCACCCCTCCTACACTGGGCAAAAGATGCGGGGTGTTTGCAAGCAGAAGCATTAATATCATCTTTTTTTTAAAAAAAAGGATTGCATGGTAACCTCGCCATATAATAACATCAACAAAACATTTTGGATCATTTCAACATTTGAATCATAATAATCTATTATTTTTTTTACATTCAAAACTAATTAAGAATATGTATCAGAAGATCCAAGTCTCTGTTGAGACAAAAAAAAAATCCCTACAAATCCATCTATTACATCATTCTCCCATACTCGCAGCTCATTTAACAGTCCTCCTTGCTGCTCACCGCTCATTCTAAACATGGTTTCCTCACTCTCGTCGCCTTAACGTCTGAAAACATAAGACAACTGATTCAAGAAAATATAATAACATAACAAAAATCACCACAATAAGTTATCGCCCCTAGCAGGCATTAAAGAAAACTTATGAAGACCATGTCTATAAAATCACACTGACGAATGATCAACAAGATATAATCTAATTCTTGTTCAAAACATCGATAAATGGTTATGGATCTTGCGAAATAGATAAACAAACAAAAATATAAAACCTAAGGTTGACCGATTTGATGCGGCGACCCAAATCAAAAGAAAGGAAAGAGAGGAGAAAGAAACTAGGTAGACAAAATCACAGAAGGCCTGACAAACTAACCAAAGCCAGTACAGTGCACGGTAACGTTTTGACCGCGAATAGGCTTGGCTCCATTGCCGGGCTTCAGAATCTCCTTCTGCACTCCCATCCCCACTTACTCTTTTCGTCGTCTCGCCCTGTGCAAAACTTGACGACTTTAGCTAATTTTTCTAATTTATTATTGTAATTGGAAAATGCTGGTGGAGATAATTCATCAAAAATCCAATTACTCAATTAGATAGAAGTAATACATTAAAGGACCATTTTACAATTCTTATATATTTGTCATCTGGCATCTAAATTTTCATATTTACATGCATATAATACAAGTTCAAAAATGATAAAATTATTATTTTTTAAAATAAATATTTAAATTTTCATGTATACATTTTAAAGGAGTGTTTGGTAGCAAACTCTTAATAGGATTTATGGTTGAATTTACTTTAATCCAGTCAAACACGAAAAAAACTTAACGTAAATCGTTCGCTCCATTAAATCCAATTTTCTCTCTGTTCTAGCACATTTTTGACTTATAACTGGATTTAAATATGATGATTATGTAAATTTAAGGGATTTAGCTGAGGAAGAAAAACATCTACGAGACTCATGTTATCCCTATTATACATTAACTTTGTAATTTCATCTTCCCTAACTCAGAAGAATAGTAGATATGTTTACTGGCTATTACATAGTGGATTATTCAACTAAGTTTGGTCCTGTGATTTTTTTCCTTTTCAGGGTTTTTCACGTAAAAAACTTTTACTGTCTCTATCTTTCACTTTAAATTTTATTAAAACTTTACATATACATGACACGATTATTTTCAACATGCATGAGCTAACAATGACTTTTACTAAAACGCTATCTTTCACTTTAAAATCATTACTGGCTATTACTAAAATGTTAAATAATCATTCTACCGCAACGAAATTTTCAACATGCATGAGCTAGCAATGACTTTTATCCATGCTGATTTAAATAGAAAAAAACTATTTCAAATGAAAGGACTTTATTTATTTATTTGTGCTATTTTTGGCAAAGGTATTTTTTTATATTATACACTGAATTGCTCATCCAATATTGTACTAAGAAATTGTGGTGTTTGATTGACATTCTTGGTTATTGGTGGACCTTGCATTTAAGCATATGATCTTGTTACAAATATTTTGATTGATCGATGGATGCATTAATGGATATTACAAGTTTTTCACTGAACATTTATTCTTGTGATTGGGCATACTAAGTTGGAAAAGCCACATTTGTTTAAACTGTTGGCAATCATGTAATGATGTGATGTTTGTGCAATTAAGCGTGTTTGCATCCATGTCCAAATTTGTCTTCTTATGTTCTTCTAGCTTTTGTTTAATTCTATATTAAGTGTAATTTTTTTTTTGCTAATAGTTAAACAAACATATAGACTGCAAATGTATCGCTCAAATTAGTAAATTATGTAATATTATTTTGGATGTCATTGTTATTGTAATGGTTTGTTATTTTGATCCTCAATTAATAAACTAAGGTAAAATGACACTTTTATAATGTGGTACCGCTCACCTACCACATCTCACCTATCTCTCACCTATCTTCCACCTACCAGTCTCTAGCTTTTATAAATAGAGAGGGTGTGAGGCTTAGGGGAGTAAAAGGAAGAGATCTTAAGCTACCACAACAGATGAGAGAATAACTAGAGAGCTAGAGAGGAGGAGAGCATCTTGAGGCATTGCATCAAGGTGTCACTTGAGAGGGAGGTCATAGAAGGAAGATGAGGGCTCATCTCTATGCATAAGCTATGTATTCTCCGTTTTTTTTGCCTTAGTGAACTATTTGATTGATTCCCTCCCGTGGACGTAGATCCAGTTGGATCGAACCACATAAACGATTTGTATTTGCTTGTGTTCTTTGTGTTGCATTTCTATATCAGAAAGTACATATCTCACAACATGATTACTCCATGACAATGAAGTCATTTATAATTTAATCTAAATATATAAATAAAATTGTGATATTAAATTTTTAAAAGTAATTAATAATAATGTTTTGGATGTGATATTAAAAATTTAAATTTTATACAATCGAACATTAAAATTAAGAAATTAAATACATATGTAAATATGTAAATATATTAAAACTTTACATCATTAAAATTAAGAAATTAAATACATATGTAAATATATTAAAACTTTACATATATATATGACACGAGTTTCGTGCATTTATAATTTATATATCTAATATCTATAATTGAATATTTACATTTCTAATATTGTATTTTTTATTTAAAAAAAGTAATAATAATAATAATTGTTGTGAGTCGAAAGATTCAGAGCGACTGAGTAGTCTTTTTAGTATTCTGGTATTACACGAAAATTTAGCGTACAAAAAAAAAATCAACAGGTGACACCAACATTTTTAACTTGAAGAACATTGGAGAGGGAAAAAACCAATTAAAGTAATTAACTATCTGATTGTAATTATATATGTCCGCTCTCCTCCCAGAATTAGAGGATATGGAATCACACTACTGATAATCACATATATGCAATAGTAGTTCAGCAATAATGATAATAATTAAGCTATGACATATATAGTTCTTGGCTACAATAATAATAGTTTGCCAAAAGAGGTAGTTGGAAATTCATAATAGTAATAGTTGGTTATATATGTTGGGGCTGCAATAACATCAATCGCTCACAAATATTGTAATTATAAGTTGTAACACTAGTCGATCACATAGACCATATGACATTTTAATTAGTTGCCCTATGGAATTAGGACATTTTTCTCTTTTGATGAATAACTTCTCCTATCACTTGATCAGACAACCTACATTAATCCACTTAATCATAAAAGTTTCTTTAATGATTTGAGAGCTTTAATGACCTAAGAATTAAGCGAGCTTGAGCTCGTTCGATTCCTCTTGTTGAGACACACTATTTAACCATAAATATATCAAATTTGAAGCACATTTAATGATTAAATTAACAATCTAAAACTGTTAAAAGTGTTTTATTGACTTGATATGAGTTTGATTAGACTCAGAGTGAACCAATTTTAATATCATTATATTTGTATTGTCTAGAAGATCAATTTAATTTTAAATTTATTAAAATTGGGCTCCCAATGTTCTCTAGTTTAAATTTTAAAAATTTTTCATAAAAACTAGATGGACTCTCATGTTTGATAAATAAATTATTGATGACATAACAATAATTTAAATGTTGAGTATTCTGAAAAATAAAATTGCAGATAGAATTATGCGAAACCTATCTAAAGATCCTATATACATCTCGTTGTCGTCCGTGCAATCCCATGTGCTTTCGTCACTGCCACGGCTCGTGCGCGTTGTCAGCCGCACGTGAGTCGTGACAAATTGGCCCTCGCCCACGCCGTAGACGTTTACCTGATTCCTCAATCCAACGGTTAGAATGGCCCGCAAAGAGCCAAAGTCGTCCAGATATCGTCTTCAACGTGGGCACCTCGCGGGCGCCAACGACACGCCGAGCTGACTCCGCGTTGAAGAAGCATGGGTCGATGGCGGGGCCAACATATGAGATCCGACGACCTTGTCGTTGTCAATGGGAGGGAAGATGCGCATCGGACGGCTGGATGAAGTTCGAGGGAGCGGTCCCCGCAAAGAGCGGGGTCACTGGTGTTTGGAAGATTCCCATCACCGTCTCCCGTCCCTCGGCGGAGGAGCTGAACAATCCGGCACACCCTCAGGATTATTTGGCCGGCGAAGGTTTCAGTCCCCTCGAACAAGTTCACACGCGAGTTCGAATACTGTGTTCCGGCGGAACTCTAATGCGCAGATAACGACTAGACTCGAATACTTTTTATTGGCAAATTTACAAAAAAGTGGGATGTAAATGCATTTTGTATAACAATTATTATTTCAACACCATTGTCAACGAGATATAAACTTTAATGGCTTGAAAATTGTATGATGAATTCTAAAATATCTACATCTACGTATAGAATATTAATAAAAACTTTTTATAATCTTCCTGCAAAAAGAAATATTAATTGTAACCATCTAGCTATCATATTTTCTTGAATGTTATAATTATAATCATTTGCATGAAACAAAATTAATAGCAATAAAATGAGGGTTTTATAGTTTAATTTAGTACAAATATCTCATGTATGATAAGATAGTACAAAATAATCTAATTTTTTTAAAGTAAAAAAGCCAAAAGAGTAAAAATCATAGTACATTGTTTGCGGGAAATAATCAACTATGTTGACTTAAATTACAAAATATGATATTTTGTTTGCGGGAAATAATCAACTATGTTGACTTAAATTACAAAAGTATGATATTCTCTTAAAATGGAGGTGAGGTCATAAAATAATGTGCTCTACACTAGCTCGGTCTCGTGTGATTATGAAGGAAATAATAGAGTGCATATGTCAATTGAGTTGTGATAGGTGGTCGAATGACCATGATATGACAATAATAGTTGGATAATGCTAATCAAATAATGAAAGTGAGATGACAAGTGAGTGATCATAAAATGAAAATGGCAGTTAGGTGGTTATCATTGGATGTTGATAGTCATACATGAATGATGATTACACGACAGTGGACAGATAGTGATTGTAGGGCATTGACGACAATTAGATGATCGATAGTGGACATACAACGACACAGATTATGGTGGTGGGATAACAAGAGTTGAGCGACATTTATCAAATGATTGTGCTTGTTGGTAATGTCAATGTTGGTGATCAAACAGAGCTCCATAGTTCTTAGACCTATAAGCACTTGCTAAAGTTGAGTCCTATTTTCACTTGTCGCACAGAATAATAATTTATTTATAGTGACAGTTTGGTAAATTTATATATCTAAAATCTTGAAATATTCAATTGAATGATTCATTAATTTTTTTATCATGGAATTATCTTGTATAGTACTTTGACCTTAAAATTGAGTGATTTTGTGCTCATATGATTCATATAATTGACGTGGAAGATGCATTTATCCCTTATACTAAAAGGTGCATTTATCCCTTATTTAATTCAAGGTGGCATACTTAATGTAGATTAAAAATAGTTCAACACATTAGATATACTTATAATCAAATCCTACCATAAAGTATATTATTCCATATATTTTGAGTTAAGAAAACTCAAATTAATCATACACTCAACATATATAAAGACAAAGGCTAAATAATCAAAAGCATATTGAATAATTGATAATTTCTAAGGATTTACTATAATTTATAATCTTATAATAACTTTTTAGTCAATGTTCAGCCATAAAATATCATTAATACCATGTTTATAAAATAATTTATGTTCTAAAAAAAATCAAAATAAGCATAAATATAGACTACACATATTTGTGAGTATTATGCACTCTTGCGAACTCATGATGGATTTCTACATACAAATTGCCATTATTCATATGTCTAAATTTATATGAGTGATCCTACCAATCTCAAACTTTTCTAAACTTAAAAGTTATTCCTAGTATCTATTTTATTAAGTGTATATGTTACAGAGACTATAACATAGGTTAAATGCCACAAACCCTTCATGTTATATCTTCACTCTTAAATTTGATCTGTGTTAATTGCATTTTCATTACGCTTCAATTCTCAATTGATCGAAATTGAAATCGTAGTTCATTGTAAGAAATGTATTTATAAATAAATTTATCAAGGCTTTTATTGTTTAGTGTTTACATTCTTAACACAATAAGAAAATAATAATGTGAGAAGAATAAATAGAAGGAGAATACCTTCTTTCAATTTTTTCTCTCCCTCCTCCCATTCTTCGCTCATTGCCCCCATTCTTTGCTCATTGCCCCCATGCTTGATGCACTGAGCATGATTCAATTTTTAAAAATGCACTTGAGGTAACATGAAAAATAAAAAAATTGGGATGGGTTAGCTAATCTGATTCAAAGTATATGGGTTATAAAATTTACACATGTTTAAGGAAATGTTATTAAAATTTGAATATCCACAACTAAATGATAGACACTAAACCTTATACACATGCCTTGGATCTAAAACGTATGTTTTGTTTTAAAATAAGCAAAAATGTTTAAACGTACCTCTAGTTATTCAAATATAAAAATCCATAAACACTCTATGATTGATAGGAGCGACAAAATAAAGTGTAGAGTTCATTGCACATCAATTCCACATTTGAAACATCGCGGTAATAATACGTTATGAGCATAAAGCAAGAATTAATACTTTTATTAAACATGAAGCTAGGTCACATTATGTAAATTCTCACTTTGTAATCAATTTAACATTTGATGTCATGTCAATGTTCTTTAAATAGGGTTGTCATGGTAAACATATTTTAAGGTAATTGTCATGATTTTAATGGTTAATTGAAGTTTTTAATTACTATGAAAATGCGTTACATTATTCTTAATGTTGTTTGATTCAATATATAATTATGTAGGGATGTTATTATTTTATCTGTTTGTAGTAGTATATTCTTTTATTCTCACGAGAAATTCAATTAGAAAAACGTAAGAATTTTTTAAATTTAATTATGAATAATTAAGAGTTGTTTTTATTACTTGTAATATGATTGCATGGTGAGCGTGTGTTAACTCCTAAGCTTGTCATATAATCACTTAATTTTGTGTGGACTCTATGGTTATTTCTTAGATATTTGTTATTTACATTTAAGACTTTCAATGGCTAGTTTAGTGTTCAATAGTATAATTTCTCTGTCTTATAAAAGCATTAGACACTCGTTTTGTTAACTATTAAAGAGTGATTTTTTTTTTTGCTATATTGATTCATTTATATATGATTTATTATATAAAAGAATTTGAATTGATTGGGCTTTGTATGATATAATTAGGTGCTTATGTAATCATATCCTAGCTCTCTAAATGCTTGTTGTGACTGTGAAGATTATTAATTGAAGTGAAGTTTACTGTTAAAATCCATCTGTAAATCAGTCAGTTTTAAGTGTAGAAAAAATCGCTTTATATTTCAGGAAAAAAATGTTTGCCGGTTGATTATTCAGCCTGTAAATTAGATATTAACTTAAATGTATTGTTTTGGTCATTTTTTCAGCTGATAAATTACAAGCTGAAAAAATTAGCCTATAATTTTGTCTGTAAACATGACATCACATGCAATGACTACTAGATTAATTATATATATATATATATATATATATACCTTTTATACATTTTATGTAGTTATTATTGTATAACCTCTATTTTTACTCCCATCTCTTTTGTTACTAATATTGATGTCCCATACTTTGTCATTTATATTTTACTTAGTTGTGTTTCACCTATTGAGTTTGTTTCTTACAAACTCATTCTATAGGGATAATTGGCCACCATGAGCCTATAATGGAATAAAAGGACTTTTTGGGATCGATTCCCAACTAAGGAAAAGAACCCCAAGATTTGGGCTCTGTCATTAGGTCCATTTCATAGTACTACAGATCCACTAAACACACCTAACATATTCCCAACTAAGGAAAAGAACGCCAAGATTTGGGGCCTGTCATTAGGTCCATTTCATGGTACTACAAATCCGCTAAACTCACCTAACAGATTAACCCGCCAGATTGAAATTCTGACTATCCATTTTTCAAGAGCTAACACACTTGTCAGAGCAGTCTACGAATTTCTCCCTAGACAACGATGTTTAGGATTGACAAATAATCGAAGTATCAACATTAAAAGGATTTACTTATGCTCCATTATCATTGATAAGTCACTTGCATTTGCGTCGCGATCATTTCAACAAGACACCATGAGCATATCTTATACCGTATGATCCATAAATTTATCTTTTTTTCCACTCTTATGTACTTAGGGAAAGGAGAGAAAAAAATGATCGATCTATGGTATCTCTCTTTTTTATCTCACTTTTAGTGAGAAATCAGATCTTATTCTCTGATATATTGAAGAAAAAATGTTAGAGAATAAAGAGTTCAGACCCAGAGAACGCCTCCATCCTCTTCTCTCAACCTTTTTACATAAGTCTTCCTTGAATTGTCTGAACCCACAAACGACACGAGACCCAACGTTTTAAAAGAATTCAACATTCACACCTCTTATTTTATGACTATCATGTTGTCAGTTATGCAATATACTATGGAGTAATTTTGAACTTATGATTCATGTAAAACATTAAAGGTGTTCAAGGTTAGAATTATTTATTTATTTTATAATATAATTATATTTCATTTATATTTTGATAGATAATTGTATTGACCAGTAGATTTAGATGCTTTGATGCTCTTATTGTTGAACATATGTTATATGTCATTAAAACATGTTCATAGTAATTGTAATTATTTTCTAAATTTTCATCTAATACCCTTAAGCTAGATTTTATGTAAAATTCTTTTTAATTGAGCACATGAATATGACAAATATTTTTTTTGCATGTTACTATACACATGAAAATTTTGAATTGAATTAAAAATTCAAATATAATAATTCTCGAAGTCTAAAATTTATATGAATAGGACCTAATTTTTATGTATCACACATCTAACAACTAAATCTTCTTATTTATATTTATAATACTGAATGTCACAAATCTTTACGTAACAATACATATTTCATTTAAAAAAATTAGTAATAATAATTATTGTGTGCTTGAAAATTGATTGTGACAGAATGATTATTTAAAATGTTAAGGTTGCACGAATATCCGACATATAAGCAAATAATAAAAAAAATAGTAAGAGAGGACACCAAAATATATTGTGGAAAAAATTCGAGAGGAAAAAAGCCATGGGTCGTAGCCCACTCAAATTAATCCACTATAAACATGCAAGCACAAAGGTATGCCTTTTTATCACGCATAGAGAAACACATGAGTAGTTGGGAACGATCATCGAATTTTGGCTACAATGGTCACTGGTGACTATAATAAGGTGGGGACATGGGTCGATAGTTATAAAGTTCGAAAGTTATTGCAAGTTTTTTAATACAACTTTATATATTATAGTCGTATTTGTGATACAATGTTAGCAAACACGAGCCATTAACGAAGGCCGAAAGGGGCTGTTGATATTGATCGAAGGTTTATAGTGGTCAGAGGTTACAAAAGCCAAAAGTTATTGAACGGTTTTTAATACGACTTTATACTTTATGACTGTATTTGATATACAACGTTAATGGGCGCCCGAAGATGGTTGACGACGAGTTGGGATCGACGGTAGTCTTCAATTATGGAGATCGAAAGTTATCGTCGAGTCATCAATCCAAAACATGCGTAATTCATCTATTCTTCTCCCCCTAAAGTAAAGAGAGAAAAATCTACTTATAGGCTTGAGAGGAAGAACATTTTGATTTTTGTCGGATAACTTCTCCAACTAACAGATTAGTCGCCCAATATTGAATCCCTTGATAATAAGAGTCTTTTTAAATAATTAAGTGTGATTAGACGCCCAATATTTCATTTATATTTTTCTGATTGGTTTATTTTGAATTTAAAATTTGAATATTTTTTTATTTAAAAAAATAGATCATGATATATGTAAAATTGTAAAATCACTTCATGATTAATTAAAAGAATTAATATTTTTGATAGAAGGTTATAAAGTTAAGCTTTTGTTAACCCGCAAAATTAAAGCTAAAAAAGCCGCCTGTCACATTCATCGAGTTGATACCGGTTAGTACACAGTTCTTCTAGCACACCGAAAAAAATTATTTCCTTACGCCCCGCCTTCTGTGGGTAGGAATGCCACCGGGTTCTTCCACCGCCATTAGCATTTAGCGGTCTCAGCCGCTGGGATTACATGAACCGTTTTAGATTCGGAACAATCGCGCAGGAGGGGTTTCACGTTAGACGTATGCACAGTCCTCGGAGCGAAATCTATGAGGAGATATCTGGCGGCGACGACGGTGCGGTGGCAACGGACAGAGAGTAGATGCCCTACCGGTGGGATCGTGGTTGGGGCGGTGTGGTGCTCCTGGTCTGCTTTGTCTTGTTCCCGGCGCTCGCGCTGGTGGTTCGTTGGAAATGGAGGCTCGCGGAGGCAAGGCGGGCGGAGAACATTCGCCTTATGAGGCTCGCAACTGCCGAGGCAGAGAGGGCCGAGAGGGAGGATGCTGCATTTCCCTCTGCGTCGGACGTGCCAGCCTTGGTTGTGATCGGAGGGGGAACTGGGATGTCGAACTGTGCCGTTTGTCATAGACCCACTACCACCCGTTGCGCAAGTTGCAAGGTCGTCAAGTACTGGTTAGTTACGCTTCAGTTAATTAATTTTGTTTTGATTGTGAAACTGAGTTGATGTAGTGTGGATTACTAGGCTTTGGTTGGAACTGAGAAGGAATTGGGGCCAACTTTTTGTAAGGGTTCGTGTGTATTTTTCAGTTTGCCAATCTGTTTCGTTAAAAGGCTAAGCTGATATTTGATTGTTTGTGGTTTTGGCCCCAACTGTCACCGCTAGGGTGTTTGGCGTTCGACACAGTGCACGTGCTTGTGCTTCTGCTCTGAAATTAAAAACAAAGTCTACGCTCTTAACGCAATGGATGTTTATGTTTGGGGTTTCTGCAACTGATTGTGCGATCGACAAATTCCTTTCTTTCTTGTAACGAGGCTTTGGAGTCTCTGCAACAGATTATTGGATACAAAATTCTTTCCTTTTTTAAATCACTGGTAGTCTCCAATGAGGATTCTGCTGCTTATGTCACTATACGTGAATATTGTTTTTTTAATAGCGGTCGAGTTGCAATAAATATTTAATTAACTCATTCTATTACCCTTCTCTCCCCTCCCGTTCTCTTGTGTCACATCCAACTATCCAACCAATAGAGCGCAACACGGAGAGAGAGAGAGTTATTGCAGAGATGAACTAGATTTGAGCTAATAGGGCTCAGATCCAAGAAGAAAATAGGAGGACCCGTTTTACAATTAACACCCAGGCTACTCTCTATATTTGTAGGTGCATGTCATCATTATGCTTGGATTTTTAGGGACATATGGCTGTTCCTCGGGTCACGTAAGATCTTTTTGAAAATTCCTCATCAAAGTCAATTGTTTGTCTGACAAATTAATGAGGTTTGGTTGGATCCTAACTTGCCATTTTGCATACACGCTCTGAGAAGCGGAATTAAAAGAGGCGGAGAGGGAGAGGGAGAGGGAGAGGGAGAGGGAGAGGATGAGGGGGAGAGAGAGAGTAAGAACACATGAAAATCCACTCCGAATGTGAGGAGAGACTGTTTTTATTTTATTTGGGAAAGCCTACTTAAAGAGATCTTATTAGTACAAACAAGGGAGGTGAGAACCGTTATGACAACCCTAAATAGAATCAATGCGTATAATTTAAATTAATGGTTGTCATATTGTTGACAAAAATAACAATTTATAATGACTTGTGAGTTTTATAGTTGTCAACCTACGAGCGATCGATTGTGTCGATTAACCGATCGCCAACAGAGGGTAATCGATTGGTGAAAATAAGGTCAAGGACTGGTGAAAAAGTTCTTGGTTGGCTCTACTTTCGGCAATTGGGAGATCGTCACTCGCCTGCTGTAGGATGCGGGCAGTAAGCTGAGGGCCTTACCGGTCGATCTGTAGAACATCCAAGAGATGCTGGAAGGGAGTCTAATGTCGGCTCCTCAATAGACTGCATAAAGGATGGTGGACCGAGTGATGGAAGGGAAGGGGTAAAGGATGGTTATGGATGAGTGGTGATGAATGTTTTAACTTGTTGGATGTTTTGAAAGATTAGCATTCCCTGTCTGCTGACACCTAGCGTATGCCGCCTCTTTTGGCGTAAATAACTTGGTCTTCGGCGTTTCAGGCGGTGCTCAAGGGGCTCTCTTATGAGAAACTTCTCGAGCTCGCCGCTCGATCACATCTGGAGGCGTGTTGTAGACTGGATATTGTTTTTCCGCCTCTTCTCGGATCAGAACTGAGCTTATAGCCTCTCGTCCGACTCCGAGGTATAGTGACAACTCTTTTGTCGGCTTCGGGCTCTGGAGCAGTGGGGGTGACAACGAGGAACTTTTCAAGTTTTTGAACAGCTCCTCACATTCGTTCATCCATTCGAAACTTTAACTTTTAATTGGCATTTTAAAGAATGCTGCACATTTGTTGCCTGACTTCAGGATGAAACAACTGAGCCAGACAATTCTACCGACTAGTCTCTGGACTTCTTTGGTACTCCATGGGGACGACATGTCTAGGATCGCCTGTACTTTCTTTGGGTGGGCTTTTAATCCTTCAGGAGTTAACAGGAAGCAAAGGAACCTGCCGGTCAAGGCCCCGAAGATGCACTTGGAGGGGTTCAATCTCATATTGAATTTCTTAAGTGTTTCAAAGGTCTCTTTCAGATCTTCGATGTGTTGTTCGATTGTCTTACTATTAACTATAACATTGTTAACATGCACCTCAACATTATTTCCTTTTTAATAAGAAAAAATTACATATATGAGATGCTGATAGGTCACCCCGATGTTCTTAAGCTCGAAGAGCATTACATTAAAACTAAATATGTCTTATGCAATAATAAATGTCGTTTTTTTCACGTTGGTCGGGTGCATTTTTATTTGGTGGTAGCTGGAGTCAGCATCAAGGAAACTCAATACCGAGTATCCAACCGCTGCATCCATTGATGTGTCGATCTTTGACAGGGGGTAGGTATCATTCGGATAGACGGCGTTGAGGTTGGTGAATTTGACGCACATCCGCCGCTTGTCGTTGACTTTCTTGACCATCATGATGTTTGAGAGCCAACTTGGGTATTGGACTTCACGGATGTAGCTGACGTCTAGCAGTTTCTGCACGTCTGCCGCTATCGGTTTGGCCATAGTTCTGGCGATCAGCCAAATTTTTTGTTGGACCGGCCAAGAGTAGGGGTTGATGTTAGCAGGTGGCACGCTGCGTCGTTTGAAGCACCGAACATCTTCGCGTTGGTCCAAACGAACACTTTCCGGTGCTTCCGAAGCATCCATATCAGCTGGTTCCCGAGTTTTGCATCGAAAAGTTAGCTGCTTCGAAAGATCTTACTGGGTTCTTCGTAGGACTGAGGTACTTGGAGGAGGACCCTTATGGCTTCAAGACCCCCTCCTTTTGGATCAGATATCTAGTCGTCCGTGCTCAAAGTTCGAGATTTCTTGCAAATAGTAGCTTCTAGAACGCTCCAAGTTCCCTCAGACGGGGATCACCTCCTCGTCACCTTGAACTTCTACGGCCATGTGGTAGGTGAAAATCACCGCCCGGTAGCTATTCCGTAGTGGCCGTCCAAAGATAGTGTTGTAGGTCCGTAGAGATTCCACAACGAGAAAATTCTCCGTACTGTTGTATTGCTTCCCTGTTTCCCCTAAAGAAATGGCTAGGGGGATGAGGCCCAACGTCGCCTTCATTTACCCGGAGAATCCGAACAATAGGTCAACCGACGCTCTCAACCGATCGGTTTTCATACCGATCTTATCGAACATCGTTTTGAACAGGATATTGACTAAACTTCCTGTATCAACAAGAATACTACCCACTTGGAAGTTGTTGATTAGTGTCGTGACAACGATAGAGGTTCCCTTTGGTGGGAGATTTGCATCTGTAAAGATGATTGGTAAATGGTTACGTGTATACATGACGACATAAAATACCACTCCCGAATATTGTCTTTTCAAGTCGGAGGGTCAAGGTCCTCCCCCAAAGATGTTCGGAATTATCTGTGCTACATGAACCTCTTTCTCCTGGAAAGGCCGGTTTATGGGTTCTCCTACTGGAGCTTTACCCTGCCGCTGCGTTTGCGCTCCGACTGCGGCAAACTCTTTGAGCTTTCTGATGCGGATGAGCTCCTCTATCAGATCTCAGAGGTGACTAGGGCTGTCAATTTGGCTTATTGCTCGCAAACAACTCATATTCGACTCATTAAGCAACTCGTGTGCGACTCGTCGCTAAGTCTAATGAACCGAACAAGCCGAACATGAACAAATTTTTAAGCTCAAAATTTAAATGAGCCGAACATGAACTAATATTTGTTCGTTCGTGTTCGGTTGAATTAACTCAAAAATAAATAAATAAATATAGATAATAAATATTCCTAAAATTAAATATTATAAATTATAATTCATTAACAATCAATTATTAGATTTTAAAAATTAAGTCTTATAAATTATAATATATAACAAATTAATAATAATAATATATTAATATTACTTATTTTATTATTATATTCATATAATATAAATTATATAAATAATAGAATATAATATATATAAACTTTTGCTTGAAAAACCTTATGCCCCTTGTCCGAGACTTTCGAAAGTTCCTTTTCAGCATTTCGGCTATCTTCATCTCCCGACTCCCAAGTCGTTTCCTTCTCCTCTCAAGTTAGGGTTTCAACCGCAAGAGTTGTCGCTGCCCGTTTGTGTTCATCTTCTAATAGCTTCTTTTATTTTTCCTCAAATAGTCAATTGCTCGGTATTTTTTTTTGGTTGCTTGTTTGGCTTCGTTGCTTGCTATTCTTGCTTCGTTACTTATAAATGGGTTTTGTTGTGAAACATAGTTCGATTATTGTTCATTTGTGAGGTGATTCATACTGTTATAATCCTTTGTGTTGTGATTCAACTATTGCCTTTAGGTCAGTTTTTTTTCTTAATGGATAAGTGTGAAAAATACTATGCTTATTTCCTTTTGTTTTTTAAAATGATAACACATCTTTTGCCGAAGTTTTTTTCAACTATATCAGTTGATTGTTTATTGTTTAGGGCATGCATTCGTGTGAAGTGCATATACATGTGACCAAATGAAAATATGTTGAGATTTTCATACATATTTTATACTGTTTTTGATGATATTGCACTTTAAAGAAAGATATTTTTGATGTTTTGTTGCAGGAACGATGAATTAGGGTGATTGAAGCAAAAAAATACAAAAAGGAGCGAATTTGGAGCGAACATGACCAAAATGTGAAGATTTGAACTAGGGCGTCGACGGTGAGCCCAACGGCGTCGACGACGGACTTTTCCCGAGACTCCAGATTTAATTCACTTAGAAAGCCCCTCGACGGCGCACTCGAGGCCGCCGACGGCGAGCTCGGCGGGGTTTGGG
>NW_018164896.1:495107-495435 GCF_001263595.1 Phalaenopsis equestris
TTTTAGTCTGACCAATTGATTTGTTAAAATATGTTGAGTTTTACAACTAAAGTGAAGATTATATCAAAGATTCAGGGAGATCAAAGCCCTTAGAAGTTGGATGCAAATAAATAGAGAAATAAAAATATCGAGCGTAGAATTGGAGATTTTAGAGTGACAGACTAAAATCCTCAATTCGGTCCTATCGTTTCGGTGCCGAAGTGTAGATGTTAGCTTTCAAAAGAGGGGAATGTGGGAGCTCCGATGTGAGAGCAGGTATCCTCCCAACCTAGCCACAGATTCAGTAAACAAGTGTAGGATTAGTCAATGTTCTTTATGCCTGGACCAA
>NW_018164896.1:495904-509249 GCF_001263595.1 Phalaenopsis equestris
TATTAAATACTTATATTTTTAAGCATATATAAAGTCGCTGTCAAGTATAAAGTCGTTATTGCACCCACTATCTATATTCTTTAGTTACAACTACTGTCTCTGTAGAATCCAACACGATCTTTGTTGCCAACTACTATTACAGTTTTCGACTATGATCTCTATAACTAATTGTTGTTATTACAACAATCGACTACAACCTTTATGGTCAACTATTATTTTTATAGCAACCAACTATGATCTTTGTGATCCACTACTGTTATTACAGTTATCAGTTACGGTTCCTGTGGTCAACTGCCGCTATTGTAGCCACCAACATCCTTTAATATCAACTAATTACGGTCTTTGCGACAAACTACTACTGTTATAGTTTTCAACTGCGATTTCGGTGACCAACTGCCACTATTGCAACTACTGATTATAGTCTTTGTTGCCAACTACTGCTTTTATAAAAACAAATTTCTGGCCAATCACTACTATTATAGTTTTCAACCACGGCCTCTTTGGCTAATTGCTGCTAATGCAACCACTGACTACAATATTTATGATCAATTATTGCCTTTGTAGGAACCAACTACAGTCTTTGTGGTCAACTACTGTTGTTATAGTTTCCAACTATGGTTTATGTGACTAATTACAACCATTGCAACTTCCGACTACAATCTATAAGACCAACTATTGTTTTTTTAGCAAAGAACTCCAACATTTGTGGTCAACAATTACCAACTACGATTTTTGTGGCCAACTGCCGCTATGACAACCATCGACTTCAAACTTGACCAACTATTGTCTTTGTAGCAACTAATTATAGTTTTCTAATACAACTTTTGTGGCCAACTGCTCCTATTACAGTCGCTGGCTATGATTTTTTTGGCCAATTAATACTATTACATCTATCACCTAAGTCATTGTGGTCAACTATTGCTATTAGAGAACTGTATTTGTTGTAGCCCAATCATGGTTATTGTTACTAAACTCCTATTATAACATCTGTGATTGTTAGCTTTATAATTTCATCTTCTCTAATTTATAAGAAGAGTGAACTTATGTACTTATAATTACATAGTAGACTACTTTGATTGAGCTAGGTTCTGTGATTTTTTCTTTTCTAAGATTTTTCCATGTAAAAAATTTGTCTCGTACTTTTATTTTATTTGTGTTGTTTCTTTGTGCAATGATAAAATACTAAATTATCACTCTAATGTCACTAATTTTCTAGCACGACACTTTCAATCAACATATTTTAGCAATCTTTCATTTTGAGAAATGTACATAAACAATAAAAGTTGTGAACTTTTTAGATATCTTGGGTATATTATTCAAATTGATTGTGGTATAGATGAGGATGTTATTAATTGAATTCAGGTTGGTTGGTTGAAGTGGAGGAATGTATCCTGCCTATTGTGTGATAGAAAAGTATCACTTAAACTAAAATAAATATTTTATAAAGTTGGTGCTGAGACCTGCAATACTTTATGATGCAGAATGTTGGTCTTTAAAAGAGAAGCATAAAATAAAGTTAAGTGTTGCTGAGATGAGAATGCTTAGGTGGATGAGTGGCTTGACACTTAGAGACAAAATGCAAATGAATTTATCCATGAAAGGGTTGGTGTAGCTCCAGTGCAGACAATATTAGAGAGAGTCATCTTAGATGGCTTGGTCACATTAAACGTCGGTCATCTAATGATCCAGCTAGGATGGCTTGGTCACATTAAACGTCGGTCATCTAATGATAGATGTTTCAGAGTAGATGTTTCAGACTTATGTTAAGAAAAACAGAGGTAGACCTAAAAGGATTTGGGTATGTTGTTACAAAAAATGTTCTCATTCTATTGGAATTAAATGAAAATATGACACTCAATAGGACTCAATGGCGAAAAATGATTCATGTAGCCGACTATAGAATAGAATATTAGAATATCTGAAATAGATCCGATTAATAGATTGTGTGTGTCTCATGTATATATTTGAAATTTCTAATAATTTTTTAGAATCTATAATAATTAAAAAAAAAAGAATTCATTAAAAAATAAAACAAAAAAAAATAAAACAAAAAAATAAAACAAAAAAGAGGCATGTTGACTATATCAAAATTAGGGGGCACCAATAACTATAGTTCATCATGGGTAGGGTCATCATGGGTAGGGACATTATTGCGGATATAATAACTTCTATAAGACTTGTTGGGTTAAAACTTGTTGTTGTTGCCTTTTTGGCTTCATTAACCATGCAATTCAACTTTGCAGCAATCCCTTCGATTTGAAATCTTTTTTTAGCTCTGATGGCTATGTTTTCCAGCTTCAAGACATCCAGTAATATACAAATGCATTGCCCTAGCGATTGATTCAAATGTGTTTTCAGTGGAATAATTGGAGAATTTGGACCAATTTAGTTGGGAATGTTTTAGATCCATAATTTTATCTTCCAAATGGCTTGGGTTAAAGCTTTGAAAGGACAAATCATGTGGAATGTTTACTGTTGCTTGATGCCCATCTTTAAGCTATTTGAAAATTTCTTCGTACTTTTGACGGAATTTGTTGTTATGATCAATAAGGATCTTTGCAGAATAATGAGAACTTTTATTTGTCAATAAAAATTATTGCGATTTTCGGTAGACTAATAATAAAATGAGTTAAAAATAACTTGTTTAATTGACGAAGGTTTGATTGGATTAAGGTAGAGATGGAAGAAGTTATTTTTTTAACCAACATCTTCTATATTGATTGAAGAATCGACTAACTTCTCTCGACTGGTTTATTCTTGACATAAATACCTAATGTCACATCAGGATTGCTCCTTGGAAGGTTTTTTTGTACACCTTTATTATCAATTTTCTGATTTTCTTGTTCCTTATAAGGTTTGTTAGGTAAAAACAACGTTAGGGAGGGACAGGTTGTGTTAGATGGACTTTCAAACAATGTAGTATTGGATTGATGTAGTTCTTTAGCAATAAAATAATGCTTTTGATGCGAGTGTTTCTGATTAAAATCCAAGTCAGACACTTGTCTCATTTTATGGCTGATGTGCAGTGATTGTCATAGTCCTATGTGTTGTTTCTTTGCCGATGTGTTCAACCTTCTCTTCTTAACCCTCTATATACTTATCAATTTATATTCTCTACTCAACAAGGGAAAAACTCCTATAGCTCCTCTTTGAATGAAGCTTCACAATAGTTGTAGTGGCAGTCATAACATGTTTTCTCTTATGTTTTCTTCTTTTTAGTCATTTTCTTCTCGACAACATTGGGGCTTTATTTTCTCACAAAGCAACCATCATTGCCCTCTCAGCTTGAGCGTTCCCAGGCTGTTTTATTTTTCATTTATTTATTTTGATTCTTTGTACCAGGTCGAGAGACTTGTATTTCTTTTCAAAGCCCTCAAACCTCTTCTTTAAGTTCTTCAAATCTTTTAGAGATATAACGTTTTTTACTCGATCAATCCAAGAGGTAAACATATTTACTCTCTGAATGTGCTCATAGGTTTAATGCCTAGGTGGTCGCAATGTTTGTAGTGAGCAATTTCCACCAAAAGATTTTTGTAAATCTTTTTTGGAAGAGGGGAACATTGGTGGGAAGGATGCATATAAAAGAAGCAAATCCATTTATACGTCTAATTTTGAAATATACAAAAATAGTCATTAATACCAAGGAATATTGATCTTTGCAAATAGCCATTTGATAACTTTTTGGATACCTATATAGTCAATTGAGCCTGTACCATTTGAAATGTGTTCCACATATGTGTCGTTAAAGGAAGCTCCTACCCAATCTCGAAGTATTGCTCAAATAAGCCATCTGTCTTGTTTGAACTCTCATCTCTCTTAGGAAATTTTAGAATTAATTTATTTTGTATGGTAAATTTCTTTCTAATTTTTTACGCCCTTGTGGTTGTTTAAGCTCATTAGAAATTGTGGGCATAGTAGTTATTGATGAAGTCAGCAGATGTGTTATGAGCACCTTTTTTGCCATTGTTCCAGACATCTTCGTCATTTGATATCATCTTCTCAATCATTTATTTCAATGAAGAATGGCAGAAACCCTGGAGAAGCTGCATGAAAGTCGAAAACATGAGGGAATAAAGAGTAGAAATTAAACAGTAGGGGGAAAAGCCTTTCTACATTTTACTTTTCAAAACCCTAGAAGAATGGAACACTCTTTTGAAGAAAAAAGACATTAATGATAGACAAATCACAATGATTATGCTAAATGACATATTTTTCAAGGGAAGTGGTTGCTAATGTCGAGTTGTTATTTAAGAAATCAAAAATAAATAATAAAAGGAAGAGTCACTTGAGTATTATGGTTGTTGTTCTGGTCGACAAAGGAGTTAATATAAAAAATTCTCTCGACAATGATTATTTCCGAACAGGAACTTGGAAGTATTTCAGCCAATATTGTTTCTCAGTCATAGCATATACTAACATATTATCATAGAAGAATTCAAGTGCACAGCTAATGCTTATATTATAGAAGCATGATTGTATTCGTAATAGCAAAATTACATCATATTGTTTTCACGATTAGAAGAACAAATGTGAAAAGCTCTATATAAATTAGCCGTGTTCAGAAGGCATATAATTAGAACCTCGATTCTTTGGAAAGATATATCGGTTGATATTTGGATGGTGACTGTTATATTCTATAACTTCTGGAGAAATTTTTGTGGCAGAACCTTTGGTCTCTTCTATTCACATATCTTTGGCCCGAGGAGCTAGATTATGCATTACAAGCATCAGTCTAGTCTCCTCTAGTCTATTGAGACAATGCCTAGAAATGAGTCCAGAAGTGCACCAAGTGAAAGTCATTCAATTCACGGGACAAGAAAACTTCCTGTTTCTAACTTAATTCTTCTCTGGAAATCTGCTTGCGTCGGATTTTAACTCCACAGCTTATTCTTAATATAATCTGCTTGCTCTGGATTTTATTGGATAAAGCTAGGAAATCTAAGATTTCTTTACCATGAGGAACCTTCAAATTACCATTACATGGCGCAATAGTCTCTACAACTATCTTATCATATGTTATCAAAACTCTAGTTCCATCGGCACTAGCATCTATATTATTCGTGATTGCATCAATATTTTTATAAGTGCATTTTGAAGTGCACTTCACGAGCAAAGTGAAGTAAGCTTGTGATGCCTGCTTCGCGTAGTTTAGGTGCTTTGAAGTGCTAAAGTTAATTTGCATATTTTTTTTATAATTTTTAGGTTGTTAGCTATGGAAGCTTGCTATTAGAAATTGTTCAAAATTTTATTTTGTTGATTTACCCTCAATATTTGCTTTCAAGTTCTATATTGTACCAATTTTTTTTTTCTATTTTATATCAACTTTTAAATCAATTTATATTTTATAATTGTTGCTGAATGTATTTATATATTGATAATTTAGTATATTATCTATTAGTGTTTTGGTTTATAAAAGTGCCTGACGCAAGGCTGGGGGGCAGGCTGAACCGATTGGTGTGCCGGCCCAACAGGGAGAGTGGACTGACCAGATTTCTAATGGCGGGAACTACTACTCTTACCCCGTCTTTTATTTCTATTATCAATATATGTTAGGTCTCAGTTTTTGCTCTTTTGATTTCAGATTTCCAGCCGTCAGGCACTTGTCCCCTTGTTAGGGTTGTATCCGAGGATAGGTGGTGCTCCGACTGTATTCTGTTCTGAGATGACGGTTATCTCCATGATTCTTCTTCTTATTCTCCTCTCTAGCTCACTATCCACTCCTTGCGTCTCTGCCCCTCCCAATTTCTTATACCGACACTCATCTAGCTAGTTGCATGGATCCCAAAACTCCCTTTTCCTGTGGCCGCCAACCCTCCAACTCCCACCTGAGTGCCACTGATCCCTCCTAACCCCTTCCTGTCGGTCATCAACCTTCACCCCACCTACACCCACTACTACCAGCTTTCCCGCGCCCAAACCACTGTCGCTCCTATTGCCTACCCCCTCTATGTTGCTACCAACCACACCGGCAATCTCCTACACTATTGCCACCTCTTTTAACACCTGATTGTTGTCATAGCTTCCCTTGACCTTCACCCACCTACTCCTGCAACCTCGCCATCTGCCACCACCCCCTGCTGTCCAGTCGGGGTTCATGATCGTCATCCTCGCCCTAGGGTCTTGTTTGTATTCATAGTATTATTATTTCAGTTTGTGAACCTTTGTTGTGATTTCATTTAAAATTCAACAATAATATCCACACGATTATATTTCAGGGTAACTCTATATCATTAGATATCAGAGCTAGCCTAACCCTTATCTTATTTTTGGGTTTTCTAGCATCTGTCTTACCCTTTTACTAAAAACTTTTTCTTTCCTATCCTCAACACCTCTTTCAAACGTGGGACAAGATACAGAGAGAGATATGTCAGCTTCAACATGTCACACCCCAACCGGCCCCCCTTTTTAGGGGTCGACTGAGGTGCGACAGAGGCTGGCGATTTGGTCGGACCAACTCTCATCAGCACTCATCCTGGCTTTTATAATCGTGACCTATTGGGTGATGAATTAGTCTAACTGTATCACCGCAACATATGTGATACATTTCATTTCATATACATTTTCGGAAGCATGGAAATCATATCATCATAACATAGACATGCTCCCAACTATGGAACAAAAAGTTGTGCAAGTCACACCTTATTACTCTCCCCATTTCTCGTTGCCTCTACCTGGAGACAACAATGTAGAGTGAGCAAAACTAACTCAACAAACTAATCAGGGCTAAAATAAGATTGTAAAAATGGAAAGAAAGTAACTTGCAAGCTCATATGAAACTATGCATGTCTACATACAATTATAAAATATTGGCATAGTAGAGAACATGAAAAAAGAGCAGGATAGGTGGTATAAAAATCAACTGTATTGTAACATACTGGTCGTAAGCATGAAATCATAAGTATAGCATGTTCATTCATTTCATAGAGGTCAATATCATAAGAATGTTAGTTGTTTAGCGTATAAGATTTAATTATTTTTATGTTCTTTCATCATAGGTCGTCACCTTGCCCCAATGATCATATAAACTAGCAATAAAGGTTGGGCTTCCTCCAACATAGTAATCCTTACAAAATTAGGAGGGTAATCGGGTTCTAGAGGGATTACCACTAATGAGGGACCTTCGGCATGCCATAGACCTCATCACAAGATCATTGTTGTCTAAATCAACATGCCTACAGATTGAGACCTGCGGAGTATGAGTTACAACGACAGGTATAGGATCTCGTTGCGAGATGTTGGTTAGAGAGAGTACCAGTTTTTTGTTGTCCCCGCCCCAATGGTACCCGAGAAGGACGATCGTGGTGGATGTGCATTAATAATATGGTCATCAAAAACATTACCATCAAGTATTTTTTTCCCAAAACTTGCCTAGGAAACCTATTGGAGCAGTTGCACGGAGCTACCATCTTTTCCAAGATTGACTCGTGTGGTGGGTATCGCTAGAAACGGATATAGTCATGAGACGAGTGGAAAACCGCTTTCAAGAGACAAACTGATTTTTATATGCGTGGATAGTTTTTCCCTTCGGATTGTCAAACACGCCCAACACTTTCATGAAGTTGATGAACAAGGTATTTTGGGTTCAGGTTGGGAAATTTTTGTTGGTCTATTTTGACGACATTTTAGTATACAGACGATTTGAGAAGGAGCACTCACAATGCTAGAAGGCTGTATTAGAAGTATTCCGAGCAGAGAAGCTATATGACCATTCAAAAAAGTATCACTTTATGAAATACCAGGTATATTTTTGGGTTATAGTATGTCTAGTGCAGACATTTAGCTGGATCTTATAAAGATTGAGGTCATTGTGAGCTGGACCGCACTGCAGTCGTTTACCGAGCTGAGACAGTTTTTGGGAATAACATTGTTTTACAGGTGATTCATCAGGAGCTTCAGTATCATCACTGCCTTTTTGATAGATTTTTGAAGGGTGAGAAGTTCCAGTGGACAAAGGCAGTTTAGAACAATTTCAATTCATTCAAGGAGAAGGTGACCTAGACGCCAGTCTTGGCATTACCAAATTTCAACCAGCTGCTCCATGTAGTGTGATGCATTCGGCATGGGGATAGAAATAGTGCTTAGCCAGGGAGGTCACCCCTTCACCTTTTTCAATGAGAAGCTGAATGATTCCTAGAGGAACTACTCAACTTCCGGCAAGGAGTTTTATGATGTTGTGAGAACTCTTGAGTATTGGAGTCATTAACTGCCGACAAGTGAGTTCACATTCACGGGCCACAAAATCTTGAAATTCTTGAACAACCAGAGTAAATTGTAGGTCCGACACACAACTTGGGTGGAGTTCTTGGCGTCGTTCCAATTCATGCTTAAGCACGATGCGGGGGTTTAGAACTGTGTAGCAGATGCGCAGAGCAGCCGTCACTTGCTAATTACTGCGATGCAGGCGAAAGTCGTGGGCTGAGGTAGTAAAGAAGCTATACCAGGTCGACGAGAATTTTGGGAAAATCTTGGAGAAGTGTTAGGAGAAATCTACCGAGCAGTACCACAGAGCTAATGATTATTTGTTCTACTAAAGTAAATTTTACATTCTTAGATTTTCAATGAGGGGGTCCATCGTTCAATAGAGTCAAAATGGAGGACTCGACGCATTTTGGAAGAGACAATTCTAGCACTCGTGAGAGAGCACTTTTGGTGGCCTCGACTAGCGAGAGATGTGGAGCGGCACGTCATTCGTTGTCAAATTTGTCACATGGTGAAATTCAGGGCTATATACTCTATTACCAGTGCCAGAGGCACCGTAAGTGGATTTTAACATGAATTTTGTTGTGGAACTCCTAAGGGCAGCAAAATAAGGATTCTTTCATGGTTATGGTAGATTGATTCTCGAAGATGGCGAATTTCATACCCTGCCAACAAAGACTGGATACCTCACATGTTGCAGACTTGTATTTAAGGGAGATTGTAAGACTGCATGGGATATATAGGACCATTACTTCAGACTGAGATGTCAAGTTTCTGAGTCACTTCTAGAACACTCTGTTGGGGAAAATTAGACACCAAGCTTCATTTCAATTCCACAACTAATCCATTGACGGATGGTCAAACGGAGGTAGTGAACAGGAAGGAGCATAGAAATCTGCTGAGTTGCTTTGTTTAGAAGTACATTGAGCAGTGGGGTCTGATCCTAACTTAGGTTGAGTTTGCTTATAATAGATTCGTGAGTCACACTATGGGAGACATCCCGCTGAGTTGCTTTGTTTAGAAGTACATTGAGCAGTGAGGTCTGATCCTAACTCAGGTTGAGTTTGCTTGTAATAGATTCGTGAGTCACACTATGGGAGACATCCCATTCGAGATTGTTTGCTCACTTCACTTGAATTGGTACCCCTCCCGTCGGCATGAAAAATTAGCAAGGATGCTAAGGAACAAATGCACGAGATTCTGAAACTCCATGAGGATGTTGGGAAGGAAATCGCTAAACAAAACCTCAAGAACCAAACATAGGCAAACAAGTCCAAAATGAAGGTGATGTTTCAAGAAAGGGACCTAGTATGGATCAAGTTGAAGAAAGAAAGATTCTCAGTGGGAGCATTCTGAAAATTCAAGTCCTACGTTGTGGAAGCTAAATAACAATGCTTACAAGATCAACTTACCAGTGACTATAATGTTTTTGCTACATTCAATGTCGCAGATTTGACACCGTACTACAAGGAATTAGAAGCTTCGCTCCGTGCTTTCGTACTTTGAAGCAATAATAAGGCCTTGCACATAGTATTGCGTTTTGCGCTTAGCGCTTTTATAATACTGGATTGCATTACCTTCTTTGCAATTGCTTCAACAATATGTTCAATTTTTCACCTGTTGATTTAATCTTCATAGATTCCAACGCCTCATCGGAGGGAAATGAGATATTTGGTTCATTAACAACATCCTCTTTCATGCCTTTCACTTCCTTATCATGCTTTACTAGAAGTTTTTAAATCATCATATCCACCTTAGATTAAGTTGGCAAGTCTGAGATTTTCTTAGTATGAGGAACTTTCAAACTTAGATGGAGCAATTGTCTCATCAACAACCCTCTTATCAGATTTTATCAAAACCCAAATTTTTGTTTCATGGGCAATTTCATTCACATTATTCATGATTGCATCACCTTCTTTCATTGTAATAGCCATTTTCTGGCTTGATTTTTTTCTCTGTCATTGGTGATCCACTTATTACAGTACCAATTATTGGAGTTTCAACGCGTAGAAATTTTAGAGAAGCATCATCTTCAACATCACCTTTTGTGGAAGATTTCTTTCGCTAATAACCTGCCTTCGCATACTAGTTGAAGGAATATTTTCATGATCTCTTCATCTTGGAAAAGATTAAATAAGATCACATAAAGTGTAGATGGATGATCGAGGAGTTTCATAGAAGCACGCGGATATATTTTTGAATTGTATCTTAAGGCTTCCTAAATGAAGAGAAAAATATATTCCTTAAAATCTCTGGTGTCAAATGTCTGCTCATTTCTACTTGTAACTCCATCAGAAAGCATTGGAAGAAAATTAGTGGCTGAGATATTGCTCTTTTCTTTTGGGACTATAAAAGTTTATCCAGAATAGTCTCGGAAATATGGAGTCTCTGGAAAATTAGGCGTGCTCCTTGGAAAATTAGACGTCCTCTTAATACAGAGTCTCCAGAAAGCTGGTTTATGATCACTATTCCTTTGAGGAAGATCTCAACTGTAACATCATTAATTAGCAGTAGAGTTTCAGATTCTTTCATTATGAAGGCCACATTAATTCTACATGCGTTGCAATAATAATTGCTAGAATTGATCAACACATTAACAATGATCAAACTCAGCACAATGTTGATATAGTGTTAGGAATCTGCTAATAAATGGTGATCCGTTTCTTCATAAAAAAAAAACTTTAAATAATGTTGCTAAAATCTCTTGAGGACCTAACCATAGAAATGAGCAGTCTATAGCCTACTCTCTAATCTACAAACCATTGATGATCTAGCTACAACCCAGAGATACTTCTCAAGATATTCCCACATCATAGTTATTATTGTACAGTGTTTAAAAGAGATCCGTGATATATTTTTGTAATAATTTTCGTATATATTATTAAAAATTCTCTTTTCTCTCGGCAGTGGCTGCAAATTTATGTGGTCAAACCGTTTAAATGTTTCTCTTTGTGGCGCATTTCCCTTTCTATTTCAATTATTATTTTGTTGTTGTCACCAACTCATAGAATGAATAGGATAACTGTTTTTTCTCTTCCTCTCATTTTCTATTATTGATTTATCCCATGTGAGAGAGGTGAATTTCTATGGTGATTCTGAACAAAAGTCCTCACTCCGTTGTCATAAATTCAACTCGACATCCTCCTCACTCCGTTGTCATGATTGCCATAAAAAAGCGTTTGTATGGCCTAAAGTGCATTTAAATTGATGTTAGCTATGAACTACCTGCATTCAACAAATTCCCTTATAACTTTAACTGAATGGTTTATATGGATTGTAGCCTTGATAAACGCCAGTTTACTTGTATCTTATGTTTTTTATTTTCATTTCCAGATAAAACAAGTTGAGCTTCAGGCAGTCTTGTCTCAAGGTGCATATATGCTTCTGTATGCCCGGTAAACTACAAAATCCCCAAACCCTACCCACTATTATCTGCATCTGTACATGTTTGTATGGCTGACTACTTTTCAATTAGATGCTCTCCGCGTGCCCCGAGTCTGCTTAAGAAAAAAATAGCAAATGTGAACAGAGTAAAGCAGAATGGTGATTCTCGTTACTCCAAGGCAAGATCCTTCTCCAAGTCTTCACACCCAGGCAGAAATCAGGCTTTCCGTTCTTATGATCCAAAGCTTGCTCTGCATGATCTGTTTGATGAAAGGCTCCATCGGTCCAAGCTTGATATGTCAAGTGCAAGCTCTTCACTTTTTAGCTGCTCTGATGAGGGATCTTCCTGGAGCGCTGAGAGCATCAAAGACTCTGCTACCACCGAGGATTTCACCGAATCAATAAATGGTGAACCAGGTCTTATAAACTGTAATAGCCCTGATCTGAGATTCTCAGAAGATTTGGACGGATTCCTTTTCCCACCAAACTCAAACGGGACAATATCAGAGTCACCTGATCTCAGTCCCATGGATTCAAGAATGGTGAAGGGGATTGGAAGCAATGGAGAAGTTGATCTCCAGGGAATTGAAAATCCATCATTTTTGTACTCTACTAAACAATTTAGGCATTTAACAGAACAATGCAGCAGTAGTCATACTAACTGGGTTAGCTCCAGTGAGGTCAGGCCTAGTGTATTATTGAAAAGGTCGAGTAGGGATACAACTGTCCGAACATTTTATTATTAGTCAGGTTTGGGCTTGAAAATAAGATTTATTTAATTAATGTTTGATAAGCTAAGTCAATATACACGTGCGTTTGGGAGCGCGTTAATTTTGATTGCTAATGTAACCGTGCCTCAATTTTCTTGAGCCTTTCGTTGGCCATGTTTTCCGTATCTGCTCAATAAAAATATAGCACGGGTCAACATTAGGATAAACTGTTAGGTGCTTTACATGCTCATTGAGGAAGTTGTAAATGTGTATTTCTTATGTGGTATTGTGTATAAAGTCAGTCTCATCATACTAAGTTACTATTTAACGTAATAATCATTCCAATAATTCGAGTACCACCTCCTTAAGACCAACTGTGTTAAAGGGGATTCAAACCCTCAACCTGAGAGGTCTTATACCGTGGATGCGAACCAATAGATCGAAACGCACCTACACACACATATATACCGTGGATGCAAACTAATAGACTGGGGTTTACAGTTATTGGCGATTCAAACCCTCAACCTGAGAGGTCTTATACCGTGAATGCGAACCAATAGATCGAAACGAACATACACACACATATACCGTGGATGCAAACCAATAGACTGGGGTACAGGACACTTATAGAAGAAATTTACAGTTATTGGGCAATCAAGGCATCCGTAGTTAAAGCATTTGCAAGGGGTTGGCGGGACGCATCAGCTTGCTCAACCAGTTAGCTGAAGGATTTTAAGGGTTATGCATTAAAAAAAAATCCCTATAATAAGTGCAACCTTACGTATGTTGCGGACATCAGAAGTTTTTCATTCCTTCATTCAGAAAGTGCCATAAAATCCACCTTGTGCGTTTACGGGAGGCTTGCTTGCAGCTTCTGCAAGCATCGATACTTTGAAAAGATTCTCAAGAAGTCGTCTATTTTAGGTATTATTAGAAAATTGCTCTCAATTAACTATCTTTTATGATGTTCACCCGAAACATTGGTTTTACAAAGTAAAAATTAGAGCTATAAAAAAAGCTCGTTGATCGCAAACAGCTCGTGTTCGGCTCGT
>NW_018164896.1:509349-509765 GCF_001263595.1 Phalaenopsis equestris
TCCTATTCATGACCAAAACGGGAGTATTGATGCAGCCCCAACACCTTCCATCCTTATCCGAATCAGGCAATCATCCTTCCCTCCAAGTTCTTGAAGCCCGGGCCCAAGCCCGACTTACACCTCCACATCTGTGGGGGCCCGTCCAGCATTGTGACCCGAACAAATATCATCTATGCCTTGAATGGTCACCCCACCCAGCAACGCTCTGCAGACTTTGCCTTCCACATACGAGTTCGTCCGCTTGATCCGCAAAGAGGCACATGCTAAAGGAAAAGTATTACGTCCGTCTGGTGGGACGGTTGTGCTGATAATCTGCAAAGAGCTAAAATTTTGGGCTGATCGCCACCCTCCTCTCCTCCACACAGATGTCCGGACGTTTGTGCCGAACACGAGCTGTTCACGAACAAAGAGTCATT
>NW_018164896.1:509865-523860 GCF_001263595.1 Phalaenopsis equestris
TGGTGGCAACTAGAGAGGATGATCTGGTTAAAACGATGGTGCTGGTCGGGCAGTAGTGGTCCAGCGATGGCGATTGTCAGATGGCAATAGTTTGATGGCAGCAATTAAGAGGCCAGGCGTTGATGGTCCGGCGACGACGGTGACCAGATGATAGTGGTGTCGGTGATGGTCAGGCAACAGTGGTATTGCAGTAGCGACAATGATTCAACGACGATGGTGGTAGTATGACAGCTGTGATTTGGTAGTAGCGACTAGTTGGTCTGACAGTAGCGACGATGATGGTTCAACGACGGGGAAGGTGGAGGTCGAGCAACGGTGGTCCGATGGAGGCGACGAAGATGAATTGACAGTGGTGGACTTGCTGCTGCGACGGTGGTCCAGCCGCGACAACGACTTGAAAGCAACAACAATAGTGGCCAAGCATTGCTCGTTTAGTGACAACGATGGCATGGTAATGTTGGCCCGACAATAGCAACAACCAAATGGCAGTGGTCGGGATACTGTGTTGTAGTGGTCGTGGCCGTTGACAACGACAATGACCCAGCGATGGCGGCAGGGCAGTGGTCGGGATACTGTGTTGTAGTGGTCGTGGACGTTGACAACGACAATGGCCCAGTGATGGCGGCAGCTCAACGACTACAATGTGGCGGCGGTGGAGCTCATGAACCCTAAAGATCTTAAAACTCCTTCGACTTTCTTCTCTAGGTCAAAGTTTAATTCTCTCATCATCAAGAGTGTGATGGTTTAGTTATAGATTTTATGAATGACATCATCTGTAAATATTACATGAATCCGAACCACTCCATCAGACAGCTTAGAGTATTCAGATGTCTTAACGATGTCAGAATTAAGTGACATTTAGTTCATTGCATTTGTCTCTTCGAGACGTTTGATTTGACAGCAACTTATTAGATTTTGAGATCATCTCGTCATTATTTTTTTAAGTGTATGATCTTGACTTATTTGAACTCCGATAAAACTATCAAAATACTTCATTCGAATTTGAGTGTTGGTAATTCCCTATTTTATATTTTATGCTCTTAGACCAAATACACGTCAAAGTTTCGTCCATCTGCATGATTAAATTAATTTCTTAGGGAAGTATCAAGAGACAAGAAGGTTGCAGCCACTTCAGCCGATATTCATTTTTGCCACCCCACAATTTGGCCGGCAACAAGCACCCAAACTTTTTAGATCTTTCTCTATTTTTGGAGTTCTTTTAAACTATCACGAGTTCAATTCAATCATTTCCTATTAATTCCTCCCAATCGTTACTTTGATTTATATATATATTGCTGAGACATGTTCTAGTGGCTACATAGACATTTGTTTTTATTCTCCCGTCTGACTATTTCTTGCCAAACATAGCTAGAACTTTTGGGAAGTTCAAGCGTTTCACGCAACTTTCACATCATTTTACCTTTTAGGTTTTAATTGAAAGTAATGGCATCGATAACTAGAGTTTTATTGTGACATATGAAATAAATTTATGATATAATATTTTTCTATAAAATATAGTTGTTGCATGATTCAATTTATATTATATATGCTAATTATGTTTGGAACTAAATTTGTGGCTTATGACAATATAAATTATAATTTAATCAAAGTTTAGATTACTTTGCTTGTAAGTATCAATTTAGTGGGGATTGAAAGTTGGGCAATAAGTACTAATGGTCAAATTTATTTTTAACCCAATCAATTGTGTTGGTGAAAACTTGCAATTTTATCATTTTGTGCCAACATATTTTTTTAGAAATTGAGGTAAGATTAAATATAATTGTGTCACATATTTTGTAACCATTATCATATGAAAAATTTCTACATGTATCATCAATTCTCTTCTAAATTCTGCATTTTATAATTATTAAAAACATGTGCATATTTTGGACTCAAATTATTTGAGCTGAATAGTTGTCTGCTCTTGAACTTTTGTTTAAACATCACATAAGAGTCTTTGATATCATTTGTAAAAAAAAATATAAAGTAAAAAAAATGTTGAATACTTTTCGGTTGTAGTGTCTTGAATAATACAAGCAACTTGGTAAAAACTTCTCTCAAGCATCTCTCCGATGTTATCTCTTAAGTTTGAACCTCTGGTAAGCTGAACAATAGCCATCTGTGGTGTATTGGTGAAAAGAATGTGATGTTGGTGTAATGCGGCAATTTGAAAGAAAGATGAACATACATCCTTGCAAATAATGATGACCATTCTTAATAGTTGTTCCTCCCTAAATAAGCTAGGTGTCTCGCGTGGGAGAAATAAATCTAGGTGATTCATACTTCATCAAGTGATCTCACTTCAGCCACTCCGACAATTAAGCTCACTTCAACCACTTCGACATGTGGGCTTGATTCAACCACTAGTAAGTGGACCCAGTTCACGATAACAATTTTATTACGCAACTTGCACGACGTGTTGCCCTCTATGTCATACTCCACATGAAAAGTCTTGGTTCAAGTATATAGCTGTAACTGTGTATACAAGACCAAAGTTAGACAAATTAAACACAATAATCAAACTCAATTTTGATTCAAAATCATTAGTCTTTAAGTGTAGGGAGACCAGTAGTTTTGTCGCCTATAGTACTTCCTCTGAGTTTGAAGTTTGATTATTTACAATATATTAGACATACAAGCTACCTTTGGTGAACATTTTATTTATTTATTTTGAATAAAAAATTTGCATGATTTCAAAGCTATTTTCACAAAAGGAAGCTAAATAAAAGTAAGAAACTGGTTGTAAGAAGATGCATATGTTCAAAGTGGGAACACACAAAAATGGCCGTTAATTGAGGCAATCTTTACGACTTCACCCATATAACATAACAATTATTTAATTTAAAATTTAAATATGACTGAAAACGCCCAACTTTCCTAATTTTTACAGATATTCCACCATGTCCCTCATAAAAAAGTTGTGAAGACTTTTCTAAGTAGGAGTTCTTACATAATAAACATTCAACATATTGAATATAAAATATTAACCACCGAAATTTAAAATATAACATTTTTACCACACAAAACATTCATTCAAAGCCTTCGTTAGTGGTAAAGGAGGGTGATTGTAATGAAAAAAAATAATTATATTTTATATTTAAAGTTTGGATGATTAAAACAGTATATTAAATATTTTGCTAAATTCAAACATCATTCATTGAAAATTGCTCTGTTAAGCAACCAGGTTTCCTAGCAATAAAACTTACATTTACTAATAGTAAGGGATAAAATCATTTAGAAATTAGACCGTGCTCATGTTGAAATGAACGGGGAGGCAACAAATGAGTTAAATTTAATTCAAATCAATTTAAAGTTGAAATTGAGTTAGATTTGCTCGAGTTCAAATCAAAACATTTATTCATTTTCTTCGAATAAAAATACACATATATTTGACATAGGAGCTCACATATTAATCAAGATTAGACCAAATGTTTACTCTAATCACCCTCAATTGAAAACAATAAACCATAACTCACTTGAATTGGGACCAAATTGAGCCATTCTATAATTAGATTTGACTCAACAAGAAAATTGATCGAATGATTTTGACTATATCACAAATTAAACAGTAGGATTATTATCTGATTAATTTAACAATATATAATTCTTTTGTATTAACATTTTGAACCTCTAAACATTGCTATTTATTCATATAACACTTCAAAAATCACAATCACATCAATACACTTACATATAGTAATCTATTTTTTAGATAAGCTAGTACTAGTAACATGTTTAATTTCAATCAATAAATTGAGATGGAGAGGGAGAGGAGAGGGAGAGGGAGAGGTTTTAATATAAAATGTACATAAATAATAATTACATTCAGAGGATAATATATTAAAAATAATATATATTTTATATATCATCTTATCATCTATGCACTTTGTTTGGTGACATTTCTCCTGGGCGGATTGGATAGAGTTGATTAATGAGTGGCTGAGCTAAGCATGTTCTCTTGACCATCTCAATCACATACTTATATAAATAAGTATCAAAATTTTGATATTATTAATTAAAATAAATAAAAATTTTGTGCTCCACACGTAAAAATAATTATAAATTGGGATGTCACCCATACAAAACGCTGTCATAATTCTTCTAGTATGAAATTTCATCGGTACATATTTTTGCTTATTTCTATAAATGAGTTAAAGCCAATGGAGTTGTGGAGTTGTGGAGTTGTGGCGTTGTTTGGTGGAAGGAAGAATTAAAAATTTTAGACATGTCACTTCATTCTACTTGCACTTTTGGTCACATTTGTCGGCAATTGAAGTTCTTTTCAACAGAATAGTAATATACGTATGACTTCTGAAGCTTGTCCTACTTTTATTCTCTGGGATTAATATTTTACACCAAATGTATATATATTGATAGGACTCTAATAAATCTTCATCATGTGGTATGTTATGGGTTTTCGAAATATTTTTTTTTGAACAGAAATATTCAAATTTTAATTAAAAGTCATTCATCTTATATATCAGCAAACTTATAGTTAAATTGACCAGTTCGACGTGAATAATCCAACGTTATCAAAATTGGTCTAACGCGAACTAAATCAAGCCCCGATCAAGTTATTATATCAATTTTGAAAGTTTTCTGGACATATTTGGAAGATAAAATGAATATTGATTCCAACGTGTCTATGGTAAAATTGAGTGTCTTGACAAGACGAATCCAACAAGCATAAAATCATTCAATTCCGATATCATTAAGGCCCTCAAATGCTCATCAAATGTTGTCCAACCTAAGGAAGCCCTCTGAGCCGTCCGATCAAAGTGATTCATATTTCTGCATTAATTTCACCCAAAACTATAATAACATAGCCCCACTCATCTCAAGAGGAGGGAAGAGAGCTTGAAGCCTGGAGAAAGCTTGAAACTTTCTGAATGAGCTGAAGTCTAGCACCTCTCCTGCTGCCATCGTCGACCACCGACTATCATCGATCACCTCTAACCACCTCTGATCACTGCTGACCGACATCGATAACCATTGACCGACGTCAAGCACTCCTAACATCATCGACAAACGCTAATCGCTGTCGAGCACCGTCGATGGCCGTCAAGCGCCGTACCACCGTCGACCATCACCTGGCGGCCGCCACCGATCGCTAACAGTCACCGCCAATTATTTGTAAAAAGCTCATCTGCACGTCAGTATTGTAACTTTGGAAATCTTCTAACCCTTTTCAGCCTGTGGGAGAAGTGTTCGTCATTATAATTATCATTTATAGTGGAACTCTTCCGCTGGGCCATACCATGTGAGTTTTCCACGACAAAACTTTTTATTTTATTACTAATCATTTTTTTCTTTTTTCTGAATGTGTGTTAAAACTTCGTACCTTGTTATGATGATAATCTATTACTTTACTGCCACAAATTTTCTACCACGCATCACACACAAATATATAGGTGTGCATACTCATATCAGTTGGTCAGCCAACTGCTCGTCAGTTGTAAGTCCCCTCTTGTCTGGGGTTCAATTCCCCCTAACTGTAGGGTGTGGTACTCGAATTATAGGCACATGAGGGATTATCTGGGCTCGTATCATAGTCTCTGATCATTTCTTATATATATATCACACAGAGAATATGTCAACACAAAACTAGAAGTAGTCCGACAACCTAAGAAAGAATGGTGTGGCAAAGGTGAGGCCACCCAAAAATAATCTGACGACCAAAAAAATGATCGGCTTATGCTAGCTTAAGATCATCTGAACCGATTAAGCATTCGCTCCCAAAACAAGTCATATTGACAATAGAAACAACGGAGGTTACCCTCGGACATTATTGAGTCATCAACCTCAACCACTCTCAGCACGGGATCTCCTTACCCAAAGGGTAAATTACTCGTCGAGTTGTGGTGAATCACCATCTGTCTAGTGGCCTAGTTTTACTTTACCTGCAGAAATTCCTGAGACATGAATTGAGGGTTGACGACCGAATCAATATATCTGGTCAGCGGGCTCTAAGAGACAGTATCAGTCTCGCCAACTGCTTTCAAAAATTCAGTTGATTGACCCTACCTAAATAATCAAACAGTCAATGGTCCCTATCCTTCTGTTCGGGATTACTGATTGCTTCACCACTTTGGCCCAACCGACTAAGCTACAGAATATCATGACCCTGGGTCCACAACAGTATAATTCTAGAATAACAGTTACATATCCTATTTAAATAGGGGCATAAATATAATTTCAATTTTCAACTCTTATACTCTATTTCTCTATAAATAGGTATCATTTCATGAATAAAATGTTACACATTTCTCTCATTTCACTCTTCATTAGAGCACTCATCTTTCTTGTTTCTCTCTTGTCATACACTATATATATATATATATATATATATAGTTTTAAATATATATATATATTTGAATGGCTAGAGGCTATGATACAAGCCCTGATCATCCTTTATGCTTCTATAATTCGAGTACCACACCCTACACTTTAGGGGAAACAAACCTTAGACCAGAGATAACTTACAATTAACAAGCAGATGTCGGACTAACTGATCTGAATACGCGGCGCATACTCTATATATATATATATATATATATATGAAATCCTATTTATATATGCAAAAAACATTCCACTTCCTAAATACTAAAATACATAGAAGTTTGTAGTGTGCTTGTAAATGCTTCAATTTTAAATTTTAATACTCAATATACTCCTTTAATAACGTAGTAACCAATGATTGATCGAGGCAGATGGTGGCCAGTGACCATTGGGTGGTTGAGAATGAGAGCAAATATTAAATTGTCTTATCAAATAGAGAGATAAAAAAGTGAAGAAAAAACATACTAGAAAGAGAAAGTATTAATACACACACACACACACTCAGGGAGCTATTTTACACCAACTTACGTATTTTTAATTAAAAAATAGTTTGTTTAACCGAGAAGGACAAAATATTAAAAGTTTCAATTATTAGTGTTGTATTTTAGGAGAATTCACAGTGATGGAGATATATTAACAGCAAAATATTCTAAAAAAAAATTAATATACAGATAAAAGAAGAGATGATAGAGAAGACATCAGAAATTTTTAAGTGAAAAATTTGAAGAATGAAAGCCGTGCGGTAGCCTAGTTAAAAAGTTCTATTATTAAATAGTATGTGACAAGAATTTACCAACTCTTTAACAACATAAAATAATATTACATGAATAAGAAAAAATATTGGGGAAGTGTTAGCGGTCCGGCTGTGATGATGGAAGACTGATGATAAGGGACATGTGACAGAGAACTTGATTCATTATCACCAATGATAGTGGTTGCTAGGCAACAATGATCCAAAATCAGCAATGTTGATATCCAGCTGACAGTGATTTGATGATGACAATCCAATAACAAAGGTCTAATTGTGGCAATGGCGTGTATGTGGTGGTGGTGGTGGTGGTGGCAACGACATCAACCACGTGGCTATGATCCGATGGTTGATAGGCGACAATTATTTGATGACAAAGGGGGTTAGAAGATATTGACCAAGCTAAGGTTGTAATGGTCTAGCAACTGTAGGGGGGGCTGCAACTTTGATGGGACAACAGTGGTCCATCGACAATAATTATGGTCCAACAGCATTAGTCGCATGATGGTGGTCTGCCGACAACAACAGATGAGAGGTGATGATCTGATAATGTTGGCAATGATGGCAACAATGTCTTTTGTTAAAGGACAACAATCTAATAATCATGGTGGGGGTTCGGTGGTGCAAGCTAGGCGACAATGGTTTGACATCAGCAAGGACCAAGAGATAGTGATGTTAGCAATGCTATTGGCTAGACGATGATGGTTTGACAATGACAGTGCACTGTAACAGTGGTAGTGATCGAGCAGTGGTGGTCCAATGATGGCGAAGACAATGTCTTTTGTTAAACAACAACAATCTGATGACTATTGACTATGATGGGGGTTCGGTGGTGCCAGCTGGGTGGCAATGGTTTGACATTAGCAACTACCATAAGATAGTTATGTTAGCGATGTTATTGGCTAGACTATGGTGGATTAACAATGACGACAAACTGTAATTGTGACGGTGGTTAAGCAGTGTTGACCTGAAAATGATGTTCTTTCGATGGAGAGAACTTGAAAAAAGTGGTCTAATTTCATGACGGTGACAGAGGCAGTGACCGAGAGAAGATGATGTGACGATAGTCATGCTGTGTCACAATAGCGATGGTTGTTAGGCATCAGTGATGATATAGTGGCGATCGAGAAATGATGATCCAATGATAGCGATGATGTACCACATTATCAACAATAGTAGGATGTAAGTGATCTGGCATAACAACGATCTAGAGATGATGATTTGACATTGATGGCAATGTTTTTGTTGATGGTGGTCTGACGATTGCGATATTGGCCCAATGATAGTGGTTCTAGGGTGGTTCAACATCGATCGGGTGACATCGATCATATGAAAGCAACAATCTGGTGATGGCGTTCCATCATATGGGCAGTAGTCCAAAGACGATGACCTGGCGGCGGTGACAGTCACTAAATGACAATGGTAGTGGTAGCTCTAATCGATCTGGTGTCCATGGTCCAGTTGTGACTACAACTCAATAATGTTAGTTTGGCATAACGATAATGGCATGATAGCGATGATGATGGCTCGGCGTCGTGGAACAATGGTGACGACAACCTGATGACAGTGGTCTAACACGACATTAATGGTTTGATGATGATGACTGACGGTGGCGACAACCTGGTGACGACAGTTTGACATTTTGACAATGGCCCGAGTGGTGGCTCGAAGTCTGCTAGGTGATAATGTTCCTATGGAGGCGACAAGATGATGATGATGGCCTAACATGGCGTCCTAAAAATGACGTTGTCTAGATGATGGTGGAGGTTATGGCTTGGCATTATTTGAGTGTAGGTGGTACGATGAGGACAACTTGACTATAGTGGTTTGACATGACAGTGGCGACCTGACAACGGTGGCTCAGCATCAGTCGGATGATGGCCGGACATTGCTGGTTCGGTGGCAGTGACGATAGCGGTGACAAGACAACGATGGTCTAAAGGTGGGAGCAATATGGTGGTCCAATTATGATGATTGTGGGAGAGCAATATGGTCTAATGACGTGGAAATCCTCAATATTTTTTTGGGATGTATAATATAAAGATTTAATGACAAGAATAAATACAATATTGTTCTCGTTTTACTTAAAACAAATGCTATTAGAGTAATGTTTTAAATATATTTTGATTTTTAGCCACATTGTAAAATTCTTCGACTACAATGCAAATTTCAAACAAATCTGTTGAACAATAACTTTGACTGACAATTCAAAAGATCTTAAATTATGGTCTCCATCCATAGTGCGAACATTTAGGTACCGATGTGATGCATGGAAATCAGTCATTGACTACGGTCATACGATTTAAATACACTGCCACATGCCAAATTCACTACCCCTGGGCCGTGCAGCCACAATATATTAAAAAAAAGGAAGACTTTCATACAGATCATTCAATTCCTGTGTATTGGCATATTTATCATCTAAGATGATTACTTTTTGCATTTACATGCACCTTCCCAATGCACTAAAAAGATGTATTTTTTTTTTAAGTTTAAAAAATAGCATTTTTGATGTCCTATGAATGATTTGGATGAAATAAATGTAAAAAAAAAAAAAAAAAGTTTAGGTGTTAGATATGTAAACAAATAAAAATTAGCGACCACCGACCACGTATGTAAATACCCCCTTAAAAAATGTTAGTTTTATGATTGTATTGCATCTACAACAATAAATTAATAATGAAAACTAAAAGTATCCCCAAATTATAAAATTCTCCAACAAAGGTAGTTATAAAAAATAGAAATATTACAAATAAGAAAAATTTACCTACATGCATAACTATTTTTAATTATTAACATATCTAACATTTAAATTTTGATATTTATATTTATAACAATTTGTTGTCATAACTTATGGATTAAAGGCATATTTCAACTTTTAAAGATTAATAATGGGGATGTTTTTTATGTAATATTAACAATTTGAGTCTTATTAATGTAATTAGGAAAGTATGGGTGTTAGATATCTAAATATAAAAGAATTATGTTTTATGTGTATACTCAAATATGGTTGCATGCTAGAATAGAAGTATATGAATCTCTCCCTTTAAATTTTTTTGGTTGAACCAAGCCAACCTATAGAAGCCGATGACCAAGCCCACTCATTGAAGTGGCTGAAACAAGTCCACTTACCAAAGTGGCTAAACCAAGCCCGTTATTTGAAGTTGCTAAACCTAGCCCAAATGTTGAAGTAGTAACCGAACCCACTTGTCGAAATGGTTAAATTGATCATCCTTATCTTCCCCGAGAAGACAACATAGCCCACTTGTGTGGGTGTAGCAATTCAAGGAAGTCAACATGATCGATAAGAAGTTCGTCAAACACTCATTAAAGACACTACACAACACTAGAGATTTGGTTCTTTCGTCCAAACACCAAACTTAGTCGTTGGACGAATAGCATATGATAGTAGTCGGCAATACCTAACATCTATATCACAAATTTCCATCAAAACATCAGGGAAAGTCAACCATGCAGAACTAGATGCACCATTCAAGTTATCCATAATCCTTTTTCTCTCCTGCATAAGAGAGGAAATTAAGAGAGGAAAGGGCCCCGGGATGGATGTTCTCTTCCTCATCCAAGAGATTCCCGATCTTGGGCTTTGAGCCCTTCTCTTTCTCTCTTTCTCTCTCTTTAAATCCTATAACTTAGGGAGCCTTCGAGGAGCCACCTCCTTCTAATTTATTATAAATTCAAAATTAACATATTTATTAAGATCCCTTCAAATGATCTCATCATCATCTCTCTCTCTCTCTCTCTCTCTCTCTCTCTCTCCCTCCCTCTCTCTCTCTCTCTCTCTCTCTCTCTCTCTCTTGCATTCTCTATGATACAATGACTTGTACTAAGTTCTATACACTCAAGAACGATATAGGACCCAACGTCCTAAGAGATTTCATCGTTATGTATTATAACAATCCATAAGGTAGCTATCAACCAATATTATTAGAAGTAGGATAGTTTATCATATTAAGAAATAAATAAATAATAAAAATTATAATGTATCCAATAAAATAATCCATTTTCATATGAAAATGATGATAATACTCATCACAATTAGAAAAAATAATTTGTAAATATTATAATTGAAGTTTTGGTCCTGTTCCACAATCAATTTTTTTAGTCTTCCTTCTATTTGCCTGGCTAACTGCATTTTGTTGTTGTAGCTCTTTTAATTTGGTCTGCAGATAGAGGAAGAGTCTTTATGAATTAAAGTGGTCCCGAAGACAGTGGTATAAAAGGTTTGACAGGTTCATGTCAGACAATGAGTACATGAAGTGTCAAAAAGATTGTTGTTGCTTCATCAAACACTTCGATAACTGTTATATCCTGCTTATTTTTTATGTGGACGACTTGCTGATTGCAGGGATAAATATGGATAAAATAATGGACTCGAAGAAACAATTATTAAGTGAGTTCAAGTTGAGGGATTTGGGTCCAGTTAGGAAGATCCTTAAAATGAGAATCAACGGGCATAGAAGTATGGGAATACAGAAGTTGTCTCAGGCAGAGTATGTTGAGAAGATCGTACAGGAAGAGTGAGAAAAATCCAGTTAGCACTCCCTTAGGTACTCATCTCAAACTATCTAAGGAGTTATTGACAAACTTTGAAGTAGAGCAAGCATAATTGAAGAAAGCTTCGTATACTTCAATTGGAAGTTTGATGTATGCGATGATTTGTACCAGGTCAAATATTGCATATGTAGTGGGAGTGGTCAGCAAATAAATGAGCAATCCAGGGAACATGGCGGTAAAGTGGATTCTTAAGTATTTGAGGGGAACTATCAACATGACACTTTGTTATAGAAGTGCAGGAACCGATCTACATGGTTTTATTGATTTAGATTTGGTAGGAGATGTGGGCAGTAGGAGCAGTACAACAGGGTATATCTTCACATTGGGGAGCATAGCGTTGAGTTAGATTTCTAGGTTGAAGAAGAACATTACACTTTCTATTACGGAGGCCGAATTATGTTGTTATTACTGATCCTAGCAAAAAGATGATTTGATTACTAAGTTTCATGACAAAATTGGTTATGGAGCAGAGAGTTGAAAGACTCTACAGTGACATTATGAGTGTGATTCAACTTACTAAGCATGTTGCTTTTCATGCTTGAACAAAACACATCCAATTCAGTTATCATTTCATTCGATATCTTCTAGAAGATTGATAGTTATTTCTGAAAAAGATACACACAGCTGAGAATCTTGCGGATATATTAATAATGGTAGTAACCACTAAGAAGCTGAAGTTATGCTTGACTTCAATTGGGTTCCATGAAGGTTAAGACAGGGGGCAAGCCATACCATGGTACGTGACCACAATACGTGACTATGAAGGCTATTCAGATGGAGGTGAAGGTAGAGAGGATTGATGCTTCATGATATCATCTCTCGGTGGAAGATTGTTGGTTTGCTGTGTGGAGCCGAAGCATCCCAAGCATGTAGAAATGCCGGTGCATAGGTGCTGGTCATGGGCGCTTATGCTCCCACCTTATCGTAGGCATGGCTATGTTGGCACATAGGCGCCAATTTTAGGAGCCTAAGCTACCAATTTAGGCGCAGCAAACAGAGAGGTTGACACTTATGTATAAGTGCCAGCCTATTAGTGCATATAAGCCAGTGACGGATTCATGCTGGATTTTTCAATTTTTAATTCTGATTTTGAGCAGGTTTCAAGAGACTTGATGAATCTTCCTTTGGTATTCTTCGTTGAGCATCTCAGTGAATGTGAGAAGTGTCGAAGATGTGGATTTCAGTGATTCAACATAATTTTTGAGTCGTATTTGTGAAGGAAAATTGTGGAGCGAGTTTTGTAAGCTTTTTTTGTGTATGGAGAAAAAACATGTAAAAGATCTTTGTAAAACCTTATGAGTTTTATAGTGAAAATTTTTTGGTTATATAACTCTGTTATTTTTTTCCTATTCTCGGGGTTTTCCACGTAAATTCTCATAAGCTTTTATGGTTTCTTCGATTGTGTTTATTCCTCTTTTCTCGAATTGGTGTGATCCCGTTATTCCGCGGTGTGGTTTAGTTTCTAATTTTTTCTAAACCCTGGTTAAGTTGGGAATTATTTGGAATTTCCTATCAAGTTCAAGCGATCAAACTGAAAGAAAATGATATAATTAATTGCACTCAATTAAATCTCAATTTAAGTAACTCAATAAGAAAATCAATAGAAAATTTTGACAAGATTAAAAAAAATTGTATTCCAACTAATCAATCAATAAATAAATAATCGATTTAAGAAAAAATAAAATGACTCAATTAGGTTTACTTAGAGCTAACTATGTTTAGAAGCACTGCATACATATGACAAGTTAAAAATAATTCAATTTAGGGTCATGTACACTTAAAACTATTCTTATGTGCACTTAAACTCACCATACAACACAATTCTTATTTATTTACATATCTAACCCCTAAACTTTTACATTTTTATTTATAATACTTAAAATATTAACATTACATTAAAAATACTATCATTATTAACCTTTAAATAACAAAATACATGTTTTCTTTCATAATTTTATGAGACCAAAATATTATAAATATAGATACTTAAACACATGAATTGTGTGACATGTTTGTAAATTTCCCATTAATTTGTAGATCTAACAAGATAGTAACAAACAAATGAGGTTCATATTCAATACCAAAAAATAAAATTGAAAAAAAAAAAATTTTTTTTTATTGGAGAGATTCCACATGCTATTTTACTCTTTGAAGTACTTGGAAAGTGATTCAGGCAATCAGTGTACTGTCTGAACAAAAAAATTTCGTGCGGACACTGCATGCAGAGATGCATGTGGTGCCCGATCTCCACCGTAGATTACAGCTTCAGTGGGACCCACTTTCAATTTTTTTTTTTTAAATCTCATCAAAAACGGTAATCTACGGTGAAGATC
>NW_018164896.1:524315-525610 GCF_001263595.1 Phalaenopsis equestris
TGACAACCATAATCACGTAGTCATAAGATGTTAAGGATTGAGGCAAGATTTAAAACATCATTTGAATCTAAATTAATAATTTTTATTCTATTTCTTCATTAATACTTTTAATTGATTATAAAGCTTTGTAGCTTTGTAGCCAATTAAATTTTTTAAAAATACTACTCATAATATATATAAATATAATTGGTAGTATTTCGAGCCAAAACGAGTCGAACACGAACAAACAAATATTTGTTTGTGTTGTTCGTGTATGTTTGTGTTGTTCGTGTTCGGCTCATTAGCTTAGCGAACGAGCCGAACACGAGTTGTTCGCGAACAACAAGCCATTTTGACAAACCTACTCCAAACAGTGTATGGTCTAGATAGAAGAGCTTAAAAGCTCCCATTTTACATGCATTGGACCTCTATTTATAAAGGATATTGGGTCATAAAGTGAAAAATTACAAATTTGTCTATATTTTAATGAGTGGGTTATAAGACATTATTGTCATTAGTCACATTTTTCCATATTTATAACTCATTTAGGCATCTTTTAAAGTTCTTAAACTTTCCTGTTGGCAGGTCTTTGAGTCGATTGTTTGTGTTGGTGTCAGCCGGTTATTTTGTCCGGCAAGAGTTGATCTTTGCTCTGTGAAGCCGATAGACATTGTGGTGGCAGTTAGTTGGCTCAAGTACAACCAGTCAGTTTGCTTGTTCGATCTTTAGGGAAGTATTGAGAGAGCCTACTTTAATACTTGTGAGATTCATAAGGGTGATGGACCTTTATTCCGTTGTTGGGAATATTGCTTATTTTTGGTCGGCCTAAGTAGTCCTTTGGTCGATTGCTAGTCGACTAGCTGTTTTTCATCTAGTCGGCTTTATGCATACATAACTTTTGTTTTGGACCGTTAGATTATCTTGAGATTCATGCACATCATTTTTGAGTGTACATATTGAGTTCCACAATATTCTTACTCTTTGACAGCGACAACTGTGATAAGAACAAACAAATTTTTAAATGTCGTAAATTGAATTTTAGTAGTCATAATTTAATGCAATAAATTAGATTTCCATGCTTGTGACCCTTATATATAGAGTCTAAAGGCCTGCTCCATTATCTCGACTCTATTCCTCCATTATCTCGCACATGATTTTGAGAGGAAGGAGAAGAGTCGGCATGAGCTTATGTTTTAATATATATATATATACATAACTTATATTATATATTATAAGTTATAATATAAATATTTATATAATTTTTATAAATATTAACGCAGTTTACCCCCAGAACTTAAATATATAACTTATATTAT
>NW_018164896.1:525814-594484 GCF_001263595.1 Phalaenopsis equestris
TGTGTGCGTGTGTGTATTTATTTATTTATTTCTTTTCGAGTCAATTCGAGCCGAACACGAGCGAACAAATATTTGATCGTGTTCGGCTCGTTTATATTTCGAGCTTAAAAATTTATTTGTGTTCGACTCGTTAAGCTTAACGAACGAGCCAAACACGGGCTGCTTAACGAGCCGAACACAAGCTGTTAGCGAACAACAAGCCAAATTGACAACCCTACCTGTGATGGGCCTTGAGGAGCGTACTCGCGCTGCCTCAGAACCCGTCTGCATCAAACCCAAATGGTGTCGATGCATGAGATAGCGAACACGACACACCCACAGCAAAATTATAGTGCAACCGTGCTAGAATCTTGTGCCCATGTGCCTGATGGGTAAATCAACTGCGTTGTCATATAAATCTAAGAGCTGCATCCTCGTGCCCACATAGCAGCTCCCCTGCATCTGCATGGTCGTGCACCCATGCCCTACTCGTAGAAGAACGACATGTCCAACCCTAGTGCAGTAGTGCCCATCGCAAAACTCAAAATTGAAAGGAATTTTCTTGTATTTGTGGTGCCACCATTATCAAATATATTACTTGGAACAGTGAGAGATTTCTTTAGATTGCTAAGGGTTAGGGTTCGTTGTAGAGAAGAGGTTCTTGGAGTGCCCAAGAAGTTCTTCTTCTTCTTACTTGAACGAGAAAGTTGTTAGGGGATTTTTCTTTGTTTTCTTTGAGAGGCTTGTATAAGAGAGGGACTAGCTGCTTTTGTGAAGAGGAAAACCTTGGTTGTAAACTATTTTTTTGTATTGCTACTTGTATCATTGGTTTCAATGGATTTCCTTGCATTGATTCCTTTCGTCAATAGTAGCTAATTCTCTTTTTTGTCAAATGTGATGTGAGGATAGTGATTTTTTTGTGATTTTCTTCCATGTTTTCCCAATAAATATTTCTTGAGTTTTAATTTCTTCAAGTTATTAAGTTAACCTTCTGATCTTCTTTCACTCGTGATCTAACCAATTTGGATGCTAAAATTTTTTTTGAATTATGGTTCTTGCCCATTGTGTAGTGGACTAAATAAGTTAACCACAAGAACCTAGTGAAATAGACATATTCTCATTAGGATTTTGCAACTTAGCTAAGGGATCTAAAGAATGCTGGGAAATGCCAAATGGTTAATCACTACTACAACTCCTAACTATAGCTTATGTCGTTAATTGTTGTCATAACAACCTTCCCCTACAACCTTTGTGACCAACTAACACTTTTGCAACAACCCACTATGGCCTATGTGGTGAGCTATTATTGTAGCATCCTACTTTGTTCTACGTGGTTGATTATTATTGCAACCCCCTATTATGGCCTGCATTTATGGCCTGCATGGCTAACTGCTGTCATAACAACCTTTGATTATAGCTTTTGTGGCCAACTGAAGCTCTTGCAATGATCTACTATGACCTATGTGGACAGTACTACCATAGCTTCTCACTACAACCTACATGGCTAATTACTACTACAGCTCCTCACTACGGCTTTGATGGTCAACCAATGCTACTACAACTCCTCATTTTGGCTTACATGATTAAATGTTATCATTACAACTTTCCACAACATCCATTGTGGCTAATTTATACTGCTGCTTGCAAATACGATATTTATGGCAAACTACTTTCCACTAGATCTATTGTGGCTAATTTTTACTGTTGCTTCCAACTATAACATTTGTGGCAAACTAATACTATTATTGGTCCTTACTATGGCCTATGTAACCAGCTATGTCCTACAAAACACACTAATATTGTAGCTTCCAATGATGACCTCTATGACCCAACTAACACTACCATAGCTAATATCTACAGTCTCTATGGCGAGCTAACACAATTATAGCCACTGATTAAAGTTATGGTGGCAAATCAATCTTTTTGTAACAGTCAAACTACAACATTTGCAACCCTTAATCACCTTTGATTGCCAAGAAATACATTTGTTGTAACCCAATTATTACTATTAAACCTAAATTACTATTACACATTTGTGATTATCAACTTTATAATTCTATCTTCCCTGATTCAGGACAAAAGTGGGTCTATGTACTAACAATCACATAGAATATTACTATGACTAGGCTAGACCTCGTGATTTTTTTCGTTTCCAAAGTTTTGTCACATAAAAAATCATGGTGTCTCCTCCTGCTAATTATCTATTATATGTGTGTGTGATGAATCTTCATATAATACCATAACACCGAGACATTAAACTATCACTTTATTGTCACGAATCTTTCAATGCACAACAATATATATAAATTTATTACTTGTATATTTGTTTTCCCTAGAATTCGAAGTGTTGCATTAATACTATGAGTTAGCATTTTTTTTTTGCGAGTAATGCGAAGCATCAAATCTTTAGGGGCGTTTACATACATACAAACACATTTCTTATATGCTTATTTTGAACGTCGGATTTCATGTGGGCTCATATGTATAATGTGGGTAAGACTCACAGAAGAAGCAAAGAGGAATGGAATGTACACTCTTTCTGTGTGAACAAGGAAAAAGAGAAACAGAGATATCTCAGATTGGATCCCCCAAAGTGCAGGAGATCATTTCTAATTATATAAAGGGCTAGATATGATATCTCTCAAACTAGTTTACAATGAGACAATATTAGTTAGATTTAGTACAATATAATTTTTGTCAATGCAGTCTAACGCCGTCATATTGGTGTGATGTAGAGAATGAAGGGCCTAAAGTTCAGTGTTGTCGGGTGTATACTTCCGTCATATTGGTGTGATGTAGAGAATGAAGGGCCTGAAGTTCAGTGTTGTCGGGCGTATACTCCGTCCTTCCTCATTCGCAGTTGGTATCTGATATTGGACACTTGACTAGTCAATTCGACAATACCCAACCTGATACAAGTCAGTTGAGTTTGGTATGTCAACCCGACGAGATGGGCTATCAATAGCCCTTAGGCTTATTCCCTATGTTGACTTTTTATTTATAAACAACTTACAAATCTAAGTGCCAAATTTTTCATATTCATATTTATAATTCTCAAAATATCAAGATCACAAAAAAAATTATCATAAGTATCAACTTCCCACATGTTTAATTACAATTTATAATCATTGATTTGGATAATTATTTATTTGTCTATAATCGTCACAAATAAAATCATTCGAATCACTTTTTTCCAACCGAAATTTTAAATTTAACAATATTTAATTTAATGCATAACGAATTAGCCGGGAATAAAACTAAACTCAACCCATTCACGTAAGTGTACTCCGCACCTCAGCCGACAAGCATATAGAATCCTCTCTCTCTCTCTCTCCCCTCCCCTCCCCTCCCCGACCACCAAAAAAGCGGTGCGTAGAAATAAAAGCAGCAGCTTCTGTAACCATCAACTCTTATCTTTAATTTCTTCCCTCTCCAACCTCACCCCTCCCAATCCTTCTCTTTCCCGTCTCCTCACCAAATCCTTTCCTTGTTCTCGAAACTAAGCAACACAGCTATTTTTCATTCATCAAAATACTTCCATTCATGATCTTAAACAGCCTCGACATCATGAAACCAGAGCCCTTCTCCGATGAGGTGGACAGTCTCCAGGGCATAGCTAAAAGAAGGAAAGACGGGGAGAGAAAAGAAAGAAAGCCGCCGCAGCAACCACTGCCTCCCCCTCCGCCACCGCAGTTAAGCGACGGCGCGAGCATCGAGATCGTGAAGCGCCCACGTGGCAGACCCCCGGGCTCCAAAAACAGACCCAAGCCGCCGGTAGTTATCACAAAGGAGTCGGAGCCGTCGGCCGCGATGCGCCCGTACGTGCTCGAAATCCCCAGCGGCCACGATATTATTGACTCCCTAACGCGATTTTCTCGACACCGTAAACTCGGAATCTGCGTTCTTGCCGCGACCGGCGCCGCGGTCAACGTCACGATACAGCAGGCAGGTGCTGAGGCAGCTATCGTATTCCACGGGCGATTCGAGATCCTGTCCATTTCGGCCACTTTTATGCCGCCGGAGATGGCCGCGCTTTCGCCGGCCGCTGCGGTTAGCGCTGTGATGACGTTATCGCTTGCGGGGCCGCACGGGCAAGTTATTGGCGGTACGGTGGCGGGGCCGTTGTTGGCTTCTGGGGTGGTGATGGTGGTGGCGGCTGCGTTTGCGAACACGACTTTTCATCGGCTGCCGTTGGAAGAAGAGGCGTCGGTATCGGTTTCCGGGGAAGACGCAACGGGCGAAGTGGCGGCCCAGAGGCAATATCATGACGAAGAGCAGCAGAACTTCTTTCACCATTTTCATCTACAGCAGTCGCTCCCCCGTCGCCGCCGCAACCTGCGGCAGAGTCGGGCGGAATGGCGGCGATGTATGGCTCGCACTTTGCTCAGGAGATTATATGGCCACCTGGAGGCCGACCGCCGCATCAGCCATACTGATATGAAGCTTCTGGATCGATTTCGATGGTTTATATTCTTCTCTGGAACCGTTTTCCATCTCTCTGGCTCTTGAAATCTTCATCAGTCTTTCTCCCCTTTTTTGTTAAGATCGGTGCTTGTAGATTTTTCCTAACCTTTTTCTAAAATCTTTTGCTGTTTTTTTAGTCGGAGCATCCTTTTTTTTTTTTATCTTCTGCACAGAGTTGGGCTCCAAGTGCTGATACAAAATTTGTCTCAAACAAAGTCGTGGGTTGCTGGATCCTTTTTTTCGGAATTGTTGTATTTTATTATCTAGAAATAGTAGTAAATTTGTTTCAAGCAAAATCAAATTGAGTAGGAAGGGAGGATTGGTACTGTGGTGGGGTTGTTAGGTTGCAAGATTTAACTAAGATATGACTTAAAATCAACGTGGTCGTCGCCATCGTGCTCGGCGGCCTCGATATCCAGCTGCTGATCGCCTGCGATGACTCCAAGCTGCAGTTTTTTAGGTTAGATATGTTTGGTTAAAAAGTATTATTTTTAATAACTTTGGTTAGATCCTTGATCGTGGCCGTTAGTTAGCTAAAGTATAATCATTTAACAAGTTATTTCAATCAAGCACTAATTGGTCTGGTTTAAATCAATTGCCTTAATTATTTTTAATAATATCTTGATTAATTATATTTTTTTTATAGATTTGAAGCTACATTCTCACATTCACATCCCATATTATTGTCAATTTTGTTGTTAAATATCGTATTTATATACATCCTTGATTTTGAAGATAGCTAGAAATTTTACCAAAAATTAGTCAAATTCGGGGATATATTAATAACTTTTCAGAAAGCTTGCTGGGTTAAATCCTAGCCGCAACCTCGTATTTGCTTGAATATCATAATTCTTGAAGATTGCAATGTAATTAAATTAATTAATTTCTAAGCCGTTTTTCTCTTCATTTCAAGATGAGATGAAAGTTAGAGATTATATAATCACGAAATTGGTTCACTTTCACAATATTTATGGTTTAAATGAGAACTTATTTATATGCTATTAAATTTGTACCTATTTCAATTTTTAACAAGGAAACAAATTATTTCTTCAAATATCATAATAAAATTTTAAATACATCATTAATTATTCATACTTCTGTATTTTACTTCCAAAAATATGCTATCAACTCAAAGAACAATCGAAAATTTATAAATACATATCATTGAAATTATTTTAACCAAACTATTATTGTAATTAACCATGAGTCAGTTTAATCATAATCATCATGCTTCAAATCCACCCCTCATCCGTTTAGGGCAGCTTATTTGGTGCAGTTTGCATTTTGAAAATACAAATGGCCTGTTTGGGTAAACTGCATTTTGTCAGCTTATATGTTTTGAAAACGTTGAAAGCAGTGTTTTCGCACCGCACTCAGATAGGTGCGGTGGCTGGTTTTAGCAGCCGCCTGGCTTTTCCAAAAAAATAAAATTTGTAATAGTCACTACACCAAGCTTATTAGCAGATTATTTTCAACAGGTTATCAGCAGATTATTCAATAAGCTGCAGCTGTCCCAAACAGATGATCCCAGTGTAACTTGCATCAACCAAAACCAGGGCAGTAAAAGTTAATTATAGGAGATTTACAATGGTCATATATAGAACTAGTAAAAGGTCATATATTAAAAAAATTAACGTGAATTAGAACATTAAATTCTAAGAACTATTAAAAGGTCATGTATTGAAACAAGTAACGTGAATTAGAAGATAAAATTCAAGTTTAATTTTTTTAATTTAGTTTAGGTTTATTTTCTTGCATAATATTTAAATATTTAATGAGTTTGCTCGCCTTAAAAAATAGTGTTATTTCCGTCCCATGCTAATTCATATTAGTTCATTAATGATGAGGCAGGCATTTCCTTCCAAAGGATCACAAATTTATCCGCTCAATCCACAATAACTCTCACTCACCTTAGAAGTTATTCATGTGTATTCATTGTAGTTATTATCCAATCATTTTCCTTATTATTCCCTATAAAATTTTCATTTTGCATTCGTGTAACAAGCAAAAGCTTACAAATCAATGGTCAAAATGTTATTTTTGGGATTCTCTCTTTTAGATATGCTCACAAGTCGCAAAGTAAGAGCAAAAAATTCAAAGTCTCCTTCTCTTCACCACTTTCTTCTTCTTTTTCTTCAATCAAAGTTTGCAAATGTATCAACCGAATAAGACGTTTGTGCTTTGATTCAAAGTACGCCGGCAATTTTTGACGATTGCCGCTCATTGCCTTCTTAAAGCAAACAATATGATCCATGCTTCTTTCGACTTTGTTTTTTTCTTAAGCGAGAAGGTCGGTAACTCGGCTTTTTGAGGAATACAGTAAAGAGGGTTTATAGTGAAGAAGAAGGAACCATTGAGATTAGAGCAGAGCCACAGTTTACATATGTAAATAAGTAGCTAGTATATAGCCAGATTTTTATATTATGCCAGTCATTTTTGAGGAATACAGTAAAGAGGGTTTATAGTGAAGAGGAAGGAACCATTGAGATTAGAGCAGAGTCACAGTTTATATATGTAAATAAGTAGCTAGTATATAGCCATATTTTTATATTATGCCAGTCATGATTCTACTAGGTGATTTGTAATGTATAGATTACCGAAAAAAAAAGATTAGTTCATGTTTTAAAACATCTTTTTTGTAGGGCCGGCTATAAACATGACATTTAAGGTCTATTTCGGATAGCTTTATGATTACCTTGCATTTCATATCATCATCTTTGTTCTCTCCGGGGAACTGCTTTTTTACTATAGCTTAGAAATTTATATGGTGAAAAACAGTATTTTGTCACATGCTAAAATGCTTAGGAAAAAAAATGGTTATAATTTTTTAAGTTTAGAAATTGATTTAAAAAAATAATAATCAAGAGCCAAACGCAACTCCAACAGATTAAATAATGCTATCTAACCCAGACGAAGCATGCTTAATAACTGTGATTGATGCCTAGCTATTATAATTATACTAAAAATCTTCACATGGTTGCGTAATCTGCATAATTTCATTTGAATTTCAAAATTTCGATGCGTCACAAACTAAAATGGGCCGGATCTCATCTCCGACGACCAAGTACTGTTCTGCTTTAAATTCTGATTGCAGACGAAGATAATGGCCAGTGGTACAGCAGCGAGATACCCATGCGTTCTCTTCAAATATCTCCCTGCACCTCCTATCAGGCAACACTGTAGCGTCCATTGGCTCACAGCAATAAAGTTGGAACTTTGGCGAGCTTGAAGAAAAAGGGAGAGTGAGAGCCTTAAAAGAAGTGAAAAAGAAGGTGGGCTATGAACTTAGTTGATAGGTTAAAGACAATACAACGTACAAAACCTACTTTGTTTGTGAAGAGAAGCTCTGTACTTGGGTCATCTGAAGCAATTGATGGGATAAAATCTGCTGTGAAAAGCTAAAAATCTCATCCCTTCTGAAGATTAGATTTTTGAGAGATGAAATGAAATAACCTTCTCTTTCTGTTTTCCATGCTTTAATTATGAAGAACGTAACAGGGGCTGCGCTGGGTTGGCACATTGGGCGGGTGGGAGACTTTAGAAAGTCTTGGGGAGTGAGGCGGAGTTCTCGGCTCCATGAAGGTTTTTCTAAGCTTATGGCAGAGGCATGAGCCTGTCACAGACTGGCTACTTATTGCGAGTACAGCACATGGTCATGAAAAGATAGTACGTTTACTAATTACCATATAGGTCTGTCTACTTTTACCCGTTGTTAAAAGTTGGCGCTTGTAGGTTTGTTTTTTTTTTATACAGTTGTTTTGTATTTTACTGCCTTTATATCAGTGCACTTTTTTTTTTTAATTGTTTTCAGGCTTAGGGTTTTGATTGTAAATTTGTAATAATATCAAGGGAAATTTACATACATACCGCACAATATTTATATATTTACATATCTAACAATTAAAATTTGATACTTAGATTTATCACACTTTGGTGTCCTAAATTTATGCATGAAAGATATGTTTGATGTTTTTCTAAAAGTTTGAGTGATTTATGAATAATTAGGTGCTAGACATGTAAATACATGGGCATTATGTGGTTTGCATGTAAATGCCCCAAAATGTCAATTAACTAAATTGAATCTACATGCAATAGCTTGTATTATTATAGTAGTCAAATGCCATCTAAACCATTGCAAAATCATAGAATTAAAAGGAATGAAATAGAGGATAGAGTGGGAGAGGAGAGCAGAGATGAAGCCTGAAGAAAGCTAAGTTAAAACAGTCTTTATTTTTTATATATGCATAATACATATTTATCGTGCTTATTTATAAGTCAGGGCATGGCAATAAGAGAAAATATTGCATCAGGACTCCCCACTATGTGCGGAGTCCAATGAAATCACATCGCGTGGCGGTGACAGGAAAAAATAAGATCTGTCTGGTAATATCAATAAGAGAAAATATTGCATCAGGACTCCCCACTACGTGCGGAGTCCAATGAAATCAAGTCGCGTGACGGTGACAGGAAAAAATAAGATCTGTCCGTTAATACTCTGTCTGGTAATATAAGAGAATATTCCTTCAGTGTTATTCAGTTGTTATTGTGTGTTTTTCAAGTGTTATTGTGTGTTATTCAAGTTTTATTGATGTGTTATTGTGTTATGATAATACCGAAAATATTCTCAGAACACAATAACACCCGAATAACATACAATAACACTTGAATAACACTGAACAACACGGGGAATATTCCCTTCTGTTATTGGGTCGATTTTTTTTTATGTACCTCCACATGTCGTAATTTTATTGGACTCCGCACGAAGCTCTATGTGCGGAGTCCCGATGTAATAAATTTTCTGGCAATAACGTAAATACATGAAAGGGTAGTTGAGGTATTACACATATAGTTTAGCTGACATATAAAAATATCTTTACAGGTAAACCCCTACGTCTAAGTGGGTCTCGGCTTAAGCATAAGCAGTCGATATGTTTAGGACGATATTAATTTAAAAACTTTATTTGGTACTAAATCGATCCCAATCGTATGGTCAAATACCCAGCAATTTAGTCGAAGCCTATAAATTTCCAAAGATAACTCATTCTGGAACCCAAATCAAATATATCTGACTGCCAGCTTAGCAAGATTAGATAGATTAATTCAACCACTCATCAAACCGTCTATAATGCTCACAAATTTACAACCCTGTTGTAGCAGCCTGATACATTATCCATTCACCAACTCTTCAGCTCCAAAACAATAATTAACTATATCATCAACTGCCTATTTTTCTATAAAGCTGATCACTCACACACACACACATAGATAGATATATATATATATATATATATAAAGAAAATATAGTTCTAAAAACTTATTTCTTGAATTAAATTTAATTAGAAAATATTGCATCAGCTGTTTTGTGTTATTCCCATGTACGTCCTCTGTGATTTGCAAATTGCAACATTGGATATGATAGGACAGGTTTGTAAACGAGTGGCATTTAACGAACAATCTCTTTACAGTATTTTAAAAGGTTTGTTACAAAAAATAGTTTTTTTTTGTATAACCAAACATATTATCACAATTTTGTTTGATGATTTCTCAATTTACGATTCACAATTCTATCATCTTTATCACATAATAAATAATAATTTATTTTACAACCAATTTATAGCCCATATTAGGAACACTATTTTGATCTTTTATATTTTTAAACTTATTTTTTCGTATTTTTTTTTTAATAAAAAGCTATATAAAACCATAGCTCATAGCTCCAAATGGGTTGTGCTTGGGAAATAATGGACATCTGATTTGGCCAAGCATAATCAATAGGCTGTGCTTGGGAAATTAATGACAATCGGATTGGCCCATTGCAAGCCCATTAACTAGAATCCAATGCCTTAACGATGGGCCTGTCCAATTCGGTTCAATTCGGTTCGGAAATTTAGCAAACCAAAACACTTGGAAGTTTCAAAATTTTTTGTCATAAACGATAGCCTTTGAATATTCATGTGGACCATTCACATCATGCAGGTGCACAATTGCAATATAATACACAGAGAAAAGCTAAATTAGCAATGAATCCGAGAAGAATAATATTACTATGAAAATTTGTTTGAATACGCGTAGTGAATCTTTCACCAGCAATAATATTATTTGATTATTGACTTGATACAAAAGATGTAACTAAAGACAATGAGTCAATTTATATCAATAACATAAATAATCACTATACACAATGAATGAATGTTTACATCGAGAATAAATTGAACTATAATTTACATCATTGCTCAATAAATCTACGTACAGCCTTTCCCTAATAAATAAGATATGATCTTATGTAATATTTATCATTGAAATTATGTATATGAAATATTACATCATATGTTTTTCATAATTGTCGCTGTAAATAAGGTGCAAAAAAGTTATTTGACGGTATGTGCAAGAAATATATTAATAAGTTAATTTTTCATAATATTTAGAATGATTTACCTTATTATAGTCTTGGAGATCTAATCTATGATAACCCTCTTTCATGCTTATAAACATTTTAGAAAAAAGAAGCACTTATGTTCAATTAAATAACCCTGAGTACTGAAACAATCCAAAGAGGCATCTACATATTATGTGTAGAAGGCGCCATCATTTCCCACTGGTTCTATAAGGAAGTGCAAGAATGATCATAACTATACAATTTTGTGGACTTGAATTGTTGGATATTCAACATTTGGAGCCTTGTGACGCTTCCACCACCATTTTTATCTCATTTATTTGATGTTCTTAACTATCCTTAATATCCAAAAATTATTAATTGGATGAACGGGATCAATCATGTATGACTCAATGGACTTATATATATATATATATATATATATTTCTTATGAATATCTGATATCTCCAATCAAACATTTCCTATTCTTTATTGGTCTTTATTATAAATTTATATGTTGTGCATCTCTCATTCATAGAATTATAACTTGTACATTGGACACTTTCTATATTTATTTATTTTTGGGGAACCAATTGATCTTCGGACTCATCCCCTCCCTTATATATACATGCAATGCTAATGGGTGATCCTCTTATTCCTTCATTTTCCCTTTTGTACATTTTAGGGCAAGGACCTTGACTCAGCCATCTCCCACTATATATATTTATCTTGCCACACTTCATCCTCAACCTCAATGAACTTGAGGGCTAAACAAATGGTAGGCAACTTACTCTTCTCTTATACCTTATTTACTTCCTGATGTTCCTTCTGTAAAAGATATTTGATAAATTATGTAAATAAAATCAGCTTTTTATTTTTTATTTTTATTTTTTTCCTTAATTAATCATTTTTCTCATTTTCAAGATAACATGAGTGAGTTTCTTACCCCCTGTATAGGATGAGATAAATTAACTTGTAGCTTAGTGTGCTTCTACTATCCAAATGATTTATCTTTTTGTTATGGCGGGGTTTGTTTTCTTCTAGTTAATTTTAATTTGGATATATTGAATAAGAATGAGTATAATTAACTTATAAATTTTTTTTTCCATATGCTTAATGTAGTAGTTGATGATGAGCAATTTTTCTTCAAAAAATAGAGCATTAAGTTATATATTTGTATCGACTTTTTGTTCAAAATCTATTTTATTTTAAAAATTATACTTTCATCTTATTTGTAAGCAATTGTAAGAAATCATTTCTCGTATGCAATTTATTGCTCCTCCAACTCATTAATTTTAATGTGTTTTCTCTCTGTTCCCCATTTTAAAAATAGATTCATAAGTACAACACTATGAATATATTCTACATCCAATTAAATTATAATGGTTAGGAATATTCCTCTTCAAGGCGTGCATCATGTAGTGCATTATGCTTCTTCTTAACCATCATTGTGGCCTCTCTCTTGGCATATATTGTCATATGTATTCGGAAAAAGACCACCTCATCTTCATTTATATTATATCTATCATTATTTAAGAGGATATTATACAAAAAGTAGCATAGCCGCACTTTTATACACTAACATTTTTTGTATATTTTTTTTAAAAATTGTCTCCAATTCTATGTTTTAAAAATTATTATCCACGCTCACGCAATACATGAGCATCTTGCTTATTCTTGTCATCCAATTAAATTAATAAAAGCCTTCTAAAACAACTTTTAATCACTAAAGTAAATTCAATAATCTCAAATGTTATAATCTTCTCTTTAGTAATACATAAAATGCATCACACATCATTCAAATCATTATCAATCATCCTCAACAACTATCGACGAGTGGGAAAACTATAGAGGTGTATTTTTGGAGATCTAAAAAATAATCAAAATGGGATCTCTCAATTGAAGTAATAAGTTCATTAGCTATAAATTACATAATATTTTTCTCTAAAATATTTTTGACTCTTCTTATAACGCTAGCACTATAAAGTTTTTCAATTGATAGAATCAGATTATACATCATTTGATGTAAATTGTCAATTTAAATGAGTTAATTTAGTCTTCAATTGAAGTAATAAGTTCATTAGCTATAAATTACATAATATTTTTCTCCAAAATATTTTTGACTCTTCTTATAACGCTGGCACAATAAAGTTTCTCAATTGATAGAAACAGATTATACATCATTTGATGTATATTGTCAATTTAAATGAGTTAATTTAGTCAAAATATAATAATATTTAAACCTTCTTGTAAAAGTTCAAATAAGTTTCAACAATGAAAATACAATGTCAATTCAAACCTAACATTGACCCATATTTGATTACTTTGAATATGCTTCATTCACAATTGAATAATCCTCAAATATCTTCCACACATGATCAAATCTTCTTTGATCAAGCTCAAATCACCTTTCAAAAATGTCATATTCAAATTCTAAGATTTTTAGATCATACAAAAAATATGTAAAAAAATGCTTGATAACATATTAAAGTTTATTGAATTTGCTCAATCATAGACTGAAGAAAGATTTAAGAATAAACAAATACGTTTCAAACTTTAAAGTCACTTTGGAATAATATTCAATCCTAATTCAAAGATTGTTCAAATAATTTAATCATTGTTTCTTTATAGTAAATGAATGCAGTAAGATTTAGCATAAAAAGTTTCTAATAGTGATTGTGGTTTAGGATTTCGTATAACAAAAAATAGTTTTGTGGGCTAGTAAGGGTCCAAGCAGGCCTAGTGGGTCTTCAAACAAATCCATCAAAAACTTGAGTCAACGAGCAATCAATTATGAGTAGTTAATCAATATGAGTAGTCGACTGTGAGCAGTTCAGTATGAACACTCAAGTACGAGAACTTGGGCATAAGCAGCAACCTGATAGAAACTTTTCTACAACAGTGAAACACCTACTTGGCAATCTCACCATGAGTCATCACTCTGCTGCTCCTCTCAATCTTCATGCCAAATGAGAAATCTAACTGCTCCAAGGATTTGTTTCACTCAGAACTAATTCTAAGCAGGAAGTCAAATAGATATAATGACCATACAAAATCTACAAAGAATAGAAAGTGGAATGAGGCCCTATGATAGTGTGCCTGAGATAACAAAAAAGTTGAAGTTTAATTTTATCACAACACTTTATAAAATATTAATTGGAGAAGGGTTGCCATTTGTCATAGGACAAAGGCAAACGCTATGTAATCTTTGTGACTGTTCCAGGTGATGCAAAAAGGAAGTCGCGAAGCTCTGATGATATCAAGTTCCTAATAAAGAAACGGACTTTATTCGATGGAATGTTTGAGTATTTTAGTCTCTAAGAAACTTTTGAGCATATTTCTACAATAAATAAATATATCAACTACATTTCTCAAATTTTGATTATTGTGCATATAAAGTCAAATTTACCTTTGCATAATTGAAAAAAAACATTAATTGTCCAATCAATAGAAAAAAATGTAAGAGAAAAAAGTCAATCGTTGAAAGCAGATTCAGAACCTGCCACCACAATATCTACATCCTCTTGAGTGATTTAAACATTTTTGATGCAGTTGCATCAAACAAAATGCTCCAATAAAATTTTAAGACTCTATGCCCCAATTTTTTTTAATGTTTTTGTAGCAAGCAATACATTAAAATTTCAAGAAAATGCTGAACATATAATTCAAATTCTAGATTTTCATTATATGTAAGCACTCAAGAGTATCTTTTTCAAATAATACTTAACTAGTAATTTACGGTGTGCTTGTTTTGGCTGTGATTTTATAAAATTTCGGTTCAAACGATGTTGAAAATCTGTTGTTCAAAAACTGGTGTTTCAAAAGCAGCTAGTCTGTTTGAAAAACAAAGTTCTACAATTGAAAATTGTGAACTAATGAGTGTAATACACGGTTCTGTTTGAAAAAAATAGTTCTGAAAGTGATGTCTATGGAATAAATTCACTGATGGTTAATCAAGTTTTTTCCACTCACAACACCATAAAAGAATTTAAGATGAACATTAGCCGAATTTTTTGTTCTCAAAATAATCATACAAACATAAGTTTATCATAATATATTCAAACATATTAACTCTAAAAAAAAGGTAAAATACATGTTTCAAGTCCCCTAAAATTCTCCAATAAAGTGCCAAAAACAAATTCCTCCAATGAGGGTTACCTTTGCCTTGAAATTAAAAAAATGTGTTGTTAAACCAAACAAAAATTCAACAAATTGCATCACAGGAACCTAAATGAGCATTTACACATACCACATAATTTCTATGTATTTAAAAAAATGTGATAATATTGACGTGACATCGAGGTGATATTAAGATGGTATATAGGTGGTGTTGATGTGATATTGAGGTGGTATTGGAAATTTTGTGTCAAGGTATTATTGAGGTGGTATTTCGGTTGTATTGATGTCATATTGGGATGGTATTGATGTGGTATTGTGGGTTTTAGGAGAATATATTATTGAGATGGTATTGAGATGGTATTGGAGTGGTTTTGATGTGACAGTGAAGTGGTATTGGGGGTTTTGTGCCAAGATATTATTGGGTTAGTATTTTGGAGGTTTTGTGGGCTTTGGAAAAATATATTATTGAGTGGTACTGAGGTGATATTGTGATGACGTTGATGTGTTATTGAGATGGTATTGAAGTTTTGTGTCAAGATATTATTGAGGTGGTATTGATGTAGTATTGTGGGTTATGCGAGAATACATTATTGGGATGGTATTGAGGTGATACTGGGGTGGTATTGATGTAGTATTTAGAAAGTATTGGAGTTTTGTGCCTAGATATTATTGGGGTAGTGTTGATGTGGTATTGAGACAATACTGTAGTTTTTGGGAGAAAATATTATTGGGGTTATATTGAGGCGATATTGGGATGGTATTGATGTGATAAATGAGGTTTTGTGCCAAGATATTATTGGACGGATATTATGGGTTTTGGTAGAATATATTATTGGGGTGTTATTGAAGAGTTCAAAATTTGGACATGAGAAGGTGGAGAGAAAGTGAACTTTCAGGCCGGAACGAGGGCAATGGCAAGAAGACAATGGTCAGGTGGTACCGAGAGAAATACCCAAATTGAACGAGGGAAATGGGAAGGAGGAGACTATCTGCAGGCTTCAGGAAGGAGACGATGAGCTGCGTGCCTCGGTAAGAAAACAAGCAGCACGCAGCTTCACGTCGCGGTCGCTAGGGCAGGAACGCAGGCCACAACTTCGTGTAGACGATGAGGGCTTCATGAAGGAGACGAAGCTCTGCGGGCTTCGGAAGGAGACGAGGGCTTTGAGTGCTTCGTGAAGACAACGAGGGCTTCGATTCACGGTCACTAGGGAAGGAATGCGGGTATCAGGAAGACGTTGCAAGGGCAATGAGTAAAACTTTATGCCTGCTACAACGACATCAGATATATTACATTCGCGTTTAAAAACACGATTTTTAACAAATCATGGTTAAAAAGATTGGAAAAAACGCACCTTTAATAAAGCAGATATGCTATGTGTTGGATCGGGAGTATCCGTCTTCATCGTTTTTGCCGCATATGAATCCAATATTAAAATGCTGGGCTCAGCAATCATCTTCCAGTCCTTTATTTCTCCCTTTCTTTTCATGTTTTTTTGCCTGCGAAGTGCTACCATTCCTCTTAAAAAAATGCGCCAAACTTATCATGCCTGCATGCATATTATATTTGCCTTCAGACTGCAGCTTTGCTTCCTGTCGTTATCCTGCTGGAGCCATACTTACGCCTGTCATTTATCTTTTTTTTTTTTGATTTTACAGTAAATGAGTAAAGTTGTTAAATATATGATAAATAAATATATGAATCTTAAATAGGTGAGCAGGATCGCTTATCTAATGTTTTTTAGGGTATTTACATAAATACCCAAGTATTAATTACATATATACCTATCAACTGAACTTTGTTTTTTATATTTATACCACCAAAATCTTTCATATATCACATAAAATATACCATAATTTTAATTTTAAAACTGAAAACACACCTTTCATGGATGGTTATGCATGGTAAGGTGGCATGCATGTAATAATTGACAGTTAGACGCTGATATGTAAATACAACAGAATTGAGTGGCATGTATGTAAACTTTTTTTAGTTTTTTTTTTGAGAGTTTATCATCAGCCATAGCATTTAACTAAGGCTACAGCTAAATGCTTGTTTCCTAGTTAAAATTAATGATGATGCCAGCAATTGTGAGACTGTCATTGTTTTACCATGCATGTAATTGATAGCCATGTCTCCACCGAAAATAGAAGAAAACACTCAAGTTAGTAGTTTCCTTCTATATGTTTACTAGAGCACACAAGGTAGGGGATTCAGTTTGATTTGGGACTGTAGCAGAGATTTAGAAAGCCGTCTCGTGACTTGTTGGACTATCGGGAGTAGTTAATTGCCTCAAGCAGAACTGAGACTTGCTGGAATTTTGGATTTTGAAATCAAAGTTTGTCATTCTTAGCTAGATTTTTTAAGTTTTTTAGAATTGTTAGCGTTGTTTTGTTTGATTATAAATAAGAGATTTGCAGACATATAAAATTTATTTGGCTAAATAGGAATATGATTAATCAGTGTGAGAATGGGATAATCTTTGGTAATTTTTATATGCATAAAGTATAGGTGTTGGGATGCCATTAGTAGAATTCACGTTGATTGGTTGAAGTGGAGGAATGCATCGAGTCTACTTTTTAAAAAATAAACTACTAAGCATAATCATCCACTATACATATTGATAAGTACTGACAAATTTTAATCTTCTATAATTGTTGCTCTAATATGTGAAGCTACATCTATGTTACAGATGAATATTTATAATTTGAGAATTTGGATGTATAACAGATTATATCCAGGATGAAAATGATTCACATATGAGTTTTTGAAAGGCGTTGGGAAATTCATGCTATTGGCATCACAGTTGTCCATCTATCATTCGGATGATAAGTTTTGGTGTTCTTATGCAAAGCACAAAATACCAAATTCCTTATGCAAAGCACAAAATTCCAAATCAAAAATTTGGGATTTAAAAAATTTGAATTAATCAATGTAAATTCGAAGAAGTTACATTGGATATTTAGCACTAGGGATTCAAACCAAATTTTTTAAGTTGTAAAGATCCTTCACCTGGCTCCTAGGGCACCACCAAAAGATCCACCGTATCTTCGAGATTAGGGGCAGACATCGCCTTGGAGACATGTTCACGACAACCAGACCACTGAAGGAGCGAGCGGTCTGCTTGGATCGGTGAGAGGCTTTGGAGTTAATTGACCTCAACCTGAGCCTCTCCTGATTATAAGAGGAAGAGACAAATGAACCAGGAGATGGAGGGGGTCATATGAGCTGTGCTCCATAATGATTGATCAGTCCCCCACACGGGAACACTATAAGAGGCTAGTAAGATTTTTCTAAATATTTAAAAAGTAATTCAAAATTTGAAGTGATTTTATAGCGCCAAACAATTTTGTAAGCTACACAGGTCAAGGAGTTGAGTCGTGCGCCCTTCGTTGCAGAGATGCATGTCTGAACTCATTGGTGCCTGGAGAGTGCGCAGTGAGTCTCGGAGCATTCCCGACGGGTTGCTACACGTTAAAAACCTTAAATTATAAGTTTATTTGACTTTAACTGTTACAATTTTCAATTAAACATTGGTTTTAACTATGCAAGAGGAGTTTGAGCAGCTACAAGAGAAGCCCTTGGTCACTTAGGCCTAGACCTCCACCACCAGCAGTGGTAGTCAATCTACCATTACGCAGTCCTAGTACGAAATTTTGACCCAGACAGCGAGAAAGAAGGGAGACGGTTATGGCCATAAAGCGAAGGTCATAATCATTGAGGCCGAGCTCTTCCATGATTTTGTACAAAGTTCCCCTAGCTCAACATAACTAGACCAGGAGGCCCTTGCCATACAGATGACATGTGAATATAATTTGTGTATTTAACATCTTTATTTTGTCAAATTGTATGACTATGTTATGTTTTTGGGAGTTATTTTGTGTTGAAATGCATGTGACAATAGAAATGAACAATTAGGATTCAAAACAAGGCAAATAGACTAATTTGATTTGTGGTGTCTAGGTGCTAGGATTGGGCGCCTAAACGCCACAAATAGTTCATGAAAGTTCACTTTCCCGAACGATGGGAAACTTGGCGCTGCAAACATAGCTTTGGGGTGCTATAGTTTTTTATAAATTAGATTATAGGTTGCACTTTACTTATTTATTATCTCAAATAAAAAAAAGTTAAAGACTTTTTCTTTTCCTCCTCTAGCTTATGATAGAGTTGTCCTCTATCAAATTATTTATTTTATAATTAAGGATGCTTCTCCTCATTCATGGATTCTCACAATAACAATACTTTATCTGGAAATATTAATTTCTCTCATCCTATTTTTGTACAAAGTTACCCCAGCTCAACATAACTAGACCAGGAGGCCCTTGCAAGACAAATGACATGTGAGTATAATTTGTGTATTTAACATCTTTATTTTGTCAAATTGTATGACTATGCTATGTTTTTGGAAGCTATTTTGTGTTGAAATGCAGGTGACAAGATAAATGAACAATTAGGATTCAAAACAAGGCAAATAAACTAATTTGGTGTCTAGGTGCTAGAATTGGGCGCCTAAACGCCACAAATAGTTCATGAAAATTCACTTTCCCGAACGATGAGAAACTTGGCGCCGCAAACATAGCGCTGGGGTGCTATAGTTTTTTATAGATTAGATTATAGGTTGCACTTTACTTATTTATTATCTCAAATAAAAAAAAGTTTCTTTTCCTCCTCTCGCTTATGATAGAGTTTTACTTATTTATTATCTCAAATAAAAAAAAGTTAAAGGCTTTTTCTTTTCCTCCTCTCGCTTATGATAGAGTTGTCCTCTATCAAATTATTGATGCTTCTCCTTATTCATGGATTCTCACAATAACAATAGTTTATCTGGAAATATTAATTTCTCTCATCTTATTTTTGTTGGTGATATGCTAGTTATTGGAAAAAGTTAATATTAATACCATTAATGGCCTTAATTCTATACTTAATGCCTTTCATTTGGCATCTAATCTTTTTTTATTTCTACCAAATCAATCATCTGACTTTTTAAAGCAATAGCTTTTGACTTAGAATAACAACATTGTGCAGCTTGCGAGTTCTTATTAGGGTGCTTTCTTAGGATTATCTTGGGGTACCTATAAAGGCCAACATACTCAATGCTATAGGTTGTCAAAAAATATTACAAAAATGCACACTTATCTTTCATGTTAGAAGCAAACACTTATTTCAATTGCTATAAGATTTCAATAGATTAAAATTTTCATGTGGAGTTATATTTACTCTTTGTTTAGATCTGGCAATATTCAGGTGCCTAAAGAAGAAGGTTTAGATAGAAGGTTGCATACTATTGTTTAATGTGCCATCACCATGCCTAAGGCTTTGCAGAGGCCCTGGCCTTCCTAGTCTTGATACTATTAACTTAATTGTGTATAGCTAAAATCATTTGGAGGCATTACAATTCTAACTCTTGTCTTTCCAATTGTTGCATTAATCATTATGTGTCTCTTTGACATAATAAAAATTATAGAATTTTTATTTTTTGGAAGGATTTGATGAAGATGCATGACTATAAGAAAAAAGCGTTGTTTAACATTTTAGGTTACCTAGCAATTTATTGTTCTTTTTTCACCCTTGGTCAAATGATACCTCTATTTTTAAAAATTTTGGTGAAGTTTTTCTTAGTTTTTCCTTTTTCATATAATCATACACCTCATACTAAACTTCATAAAATTATTTCTAGTGGCAGTTGAAAGTTGGCCCCTAAAAGTTTGGTCTCAAACTATGGTGTTTAGCTTATCTATAATATCCCCATTTTAGATTATGGAAAATTTTGTCTTTACTTGCTCTTATCACTCTGCTCGCAAAAAAAAAAAAAAAGAAGATAAATTTCTTAAAGTTGAGTGGAGTAATCACTTTTGGTTTAAATGCTGCTCTATTAAATTTGCTTTTCTTATTTGAAAAATCATCCGCATTAGGCTCAAAACTAGTGATATTCTATTTGCTAGGCATTTCGGCTCATTATATTTGTATTTTATGTTTTCTTTCTAGAGAAATTCACATCACTCATTTTTTCAACGTCCCTCCTCACTAGTGTATTGAATGATTGCATACATATGGTAATTTTTTTCCTTGAAAGTGGAAATAGTTTTCATATCGTTTTTCATGTCGACACTTTCGGCCGTGTATGGAATTCACTCTAACTGCAATGATATGTGATAATATAATGGGTTATTTCAAATTGTTCACTGGGTTGTAGCCATATTTGGATGTCTTAGGTGATACTTTTTTTTATCTTTGGACAAAGCTTTATATATCATTTGGTTTTTGGCCTTTTGGCTCGTTGCTCTTTTTTTCCAAGAGCTTAGCCCCTTGCAGCCGTCTGAAATTAAGCAATTCGTTGGTCGAATCTGATTTTCTCAATGGAGCCACTATTGGAGTATTTTGTTAAGAGTATTTCGTTTTGCTAGTGTTTTCTTTTAAAGATTTTACTCTTGTAGAGAGGCATTATACGTAGATATGTAAAACCCAAAATCCTTCTATTTTAATTTGAAACTTGTAGTATGACAACCTTGAATATTATGTAGTTTAATAATTATAATGAATTCTTTTAGATTTAAGTTTGTAATTCTACAATTAATAAATCGTCATCTGCAAGCTCCCACAACCCCAACAAAATAACAATTATGCATCGGAAATATTTAACTACTCATATCATTAATACAATTAACATAGAACCATGCATAACAAAGTAATTGCCCCACATTACACACATTTTACAACCGAAGCCCGGCTCACAAACAAATCTCAAAGCGCGGCGGTTCCAAACCGGTTCGATGTACGCTGCCGCTTGAACCGGTCAACCGAGCGATTCCGATCGTCCAACAGAACTTCTCGAAGCGCAGCCCGGATGGCCGACCGCGCCTCTCCATCGATCGCCGCTGATCCTCCCACCAACTCCAGCTCCAACACGCTCCTCGTCCGGCCCCCAACTGTCGTCATCTCTGCTCGAACCGCCCTCGCTCGAGCCGCCACCACCGCCTGGCTAAGCTCCCCCATTAAACCGGGCCGGTCGGCGCAGCACACCCACGCCCTCACCCTCCCGCAACCACCCTCCACCATCTCATCTTCAACGCCAACCTCATCTCCCTCACAGGGAACCGATGAACTCGCGACTTCATCAGCTATGCCCCTCAGCTCCCTCACGTGCCTCACCACCTCCCCGAGCAGCGTTGCTTTATCCATCTATAAAAATTAATTACCGATTTATAATTAGCATATGAAAAGAAAAAAAAAAGAATTTTTAAGTTTTATGTATTTATATACTCTGGCGGCAGATGGGAGTAGGGATCGAAGTGTGGCGAGGTGGCCGTTGATGCGTTGACGACGCTTGCGCTCGGCCTCACTATGGCTCCTGCAGGAACGCGCTGCCGGAGAGCAGGAGGCGGTGATCGGAAGTACGGCGGCGCCATCGGTCTCCATTTTATCTTGGTATGAAGGGGCAACTTATCGCAAGGGTAGTTTGGACGTAGGAGAAGGTTGAGAACGTGTGGAGAGGGGAAAGAACGGGATATACGAGTAAAGGAGAGTGAGATTTGCACTGGAGTACGTGCTTTGCTTGTTGGATGAGGTTTAAGTAGGCGATGGGCGGCGGGTGACTTTTCGAACAGGGACTGCGTTTTATGGTATTTTACATTTGTGGGTTTGTTTGTGAAAGTGTAATTATATATAGAGGGCATTAGGAAACTTTAGTAATTACCGATTAAAGAATTTTTGTTACAAATCTCAATGTTAATGCAGTGTTTATAATTACTCCATGAGGAATTCCTTCCTAATTGCTGAATTGTTATAGGAAGTTTGTCCAATTTGGTGGGACTAATTTGCTCCACAAAAATTATTTATGTAATTTTTTTTTAAAATTATCTTATTTATATTATGTAGTTATTTATTTCTATTTACTTATTTTGTCAGGATAAGATGACTTGACATGCGGCTTTAAGTACATTGAGAAACAACGAAGGTAATCTTGTTGATGCGAGGGAATTGGACTCAAATCGGACAAAAGAAATTTGTACACGTGATCTAATCCGAGCATTGTGCCCATATTTTTTTTGTTTAAAAATTATTGAAAATATTGTTTGTAAAGCATAAATAATTACTTGAATATAATTGAAGATGCTAGTTTATAATTGTTTTTGGTATTGTCCATACCGTCTGGTCTTTTGTTTTTATTAAGAAATGTACTGCCCTCACCGCTAAGTTTTCACTTGTTTTTTTTTTTCTTTCTCCAGCATTTTCATAACACCTCCGAATAATATTAGAATGAAAAAATTTAAATCGGTTGAGAGATGTGGTCATGATTTATGAGGCAATAGAGCCATTAGGAATAAATGGCAATTGTTTGAGCGCTGCAAACGTGCTGTTTGAAGAGAAAATATTCCGGATACCGCACGTCTAATCGGCCAATCACTAGCGGCTATCTTCCCATATATGTCATCGGGTGGCCGCTGGTGTTTGGTTGTCCTGACGAAAATTTTTTAACTGTCTGAGCGAGCTAAAAAATTAACATATTCATATTCAGCTTACTTATTTAATGATTGTTTGAATCTGAATTATTTAATGAGTTGAATATGACTTGTTCATAAAAAATGAGCTTTTTTGACGCCCTAAGTTACATTTCATGAAGAATAAAATAAATATTAGGTGTGGATATGATATGTGCAAATTTAATGGTATTGTTATGATTTTATAGGAGATATTTTAGTACAATATAACTTTCCTTTAAATATATTAATTATTCACCATGTCATTTTTAAAGAAGATTACAATTACAAAATAATAATGCATAAAATTTAATATTAGATATATGTATGTATATATATATATATATATATATATATATATATATACGAAAACTGAAATATTACTGATGATTTCGTAGCTCTTCTTAAACGATCATTCGACCGTATGCATTCCATGGAAAAGAAATACTGTCTAAAGACGACCTAATAGGACAAATAAACACGTATGAAGACGTCTACCTAACTTGTCGTGTTACTTGTCTTAATATATTGATGAAGTTTGTCCAACTATTTTTCTTCTTGTTTTTTTTCCCCACTCATGACGCTATAACTCTTTTATATAATCACCTTTTCTATTGGGTCTGCGGCGCAGGAAGAAAAATATTCATCGAAGAAAACAAAAACATTCACTCAGACAAGCAGGATAAAATATTGAAACATCAATCACAATGAAAAATATATATCAATTTACCAAATAACAGTTATTTATCTTCTTGAATTTAATATTTTAGAGCTGCATTCAATTTACCAAATAACAGTTATTTATCTTCTTGAATAGAGCTGCATACTAGAAAATAAAAGTAAAAATTAAAGATTGCGGAGATCTTCTAAATAAAAAGATGAAAAATTCATGGGACCTAACTGTCATAACATCTTGCTAGCATGTGTCAAAGAATAGTAGGAGAAGTTAAATAGGGAACGTTAAAAATGATGAGGGAAGATTGGGTGATCAACAAGCTGAACTTTAGATGTTGATGATTGAAAGATGTCAAGTAGCAGTAATTGGGAAATGTTGAAAAATGGTTGACTATGAACAACATAGTTTAAAAGATGATGTACAACTAGCTGGCTTATTTACTTTAAAAACAAGGAATCATGCAGTTTAAAAGATAAATATTGAATATTGATGGTTTGATGAATGCCATAAAGCAATCACTTTTTAGATTTTCAATGGTAGTTGACAAGGATTGCTAGAAGTTACTGGCTTGCTCTCCAAATAGGAGGGCAGACCCAGCAATCTAGAATATGGATGACCAGCATAAATCACAAGTTGACATTTTGGCCATAATGAACACACTATTTTCTTGCTCTTCGGATAGACAAGTAACATATGTCGATTGTTGTCTTTCATCGAATGATGGGTAATATGAAATACAAATTTCTAACGGTGATACATGATTTATTTGGTCATTATCTTCATGAAAAGTGAAATTGAAGGATTAGTGTAAAATAGTAGTCATTTTATGTGTAAAATTAAATAAGGAATATCAAAAGTTAGGTGATTATAATTTTTTGTCTTATTTTGTTGTCTTAATAGAAGAGAATATTGCAGAACTATAGAAATGAGCATTAAAAATCAATATCAACATTGTAGGGTTGTTACAGCCAATTGTATTGATTCACATGCCCACCATTTTTTTAATCAATATAATATACATTTTCCCTCACAATGTGCAATTGTCTTGAGCTAATGAATCATGACTAAATATTATAATTTAATTGCAATTTGTCAAGAAAAAATAAATAAAGAACAGAACTCTCAAAACTAGTAAAACCTTGATTTGCAAGGAAATCATGACGCCATTCACTACTATTGAATTTTTTATTATATAAATGATAGACTTTTATTATCATTTTTTATAAATTCTAAATTTATTCCCACACCTTCAAATTATTATTGTTTTCATAGGCACACAAAAGATGAATTCCCAACAGCATTTGTTGCTTTTGTCAAGACGAACAAACTAATAATTCCAAACATATGTCGAATCATCATTAACTTATCGCAATGATATAATATGGCCTAAGAACTTAAGTTTTATTCTAGATAATTTGATTATTGGATTTTAATCTATTAATATAATTGTACTTGTGACATTGAAAACTTTAAAATGTTGTCTTTTTTTTTTAGTCAGAGACTTCATAGGTGCTAGAAATTGTTATTTCACTATTAAACAAGCATTTTGATCGCATGTATGATCAACTGTGATCAGGCTAGGCTAGTGCTAGTATTCTCTAATCACTTTTTGACAAATCAAGAGCATTATTTGGCCTACTTGTTATTAATAATAGTAGTAAATTTTTTGACATAACCCATTGCAAGGATGAGATTCTCTCTTCAAAATAAATAAATTCATATAAAATTACCTTATTTTTTCACATCATATGCCAAACACATTCATAAATCATAGAGATTTTTGGAGTTATGAATTCTTATAGAGTTACTAAATGACCGCAAAGTGCTTGTGGACCCACCAAACATCTATCAACTAACATTATTCGATATCTAATATCAACATATGTTTGTCAACCAAGATTTTTTGACTAACATTTGTTGGCTTGCATCCTTCGCTTGGCACAAATTTCCACTTTCAATCTATATAGCAAACATCTAGTGCTTACTAACTGATGGTGGTTGGTGGCCTTCTATCAAGTTTTATTTACCGGCTTTAGCAAGGAGAACATAAAAGTTGATTTTTTATGTTTAACATTCAGAAAAATTGTTGTATGTGAAATAAATGTATGATTCTTTCATCTTGTAGAGGAAAAGTTTTAAGTTGATTTTGTTTTTGGCACCCATTATCATCAATTAGTATCGAAAAATACAATTGCTTGATTTATGCTGATAAACACAACTTGAAAAAATTAAAAAAATTAACTTAACGATATATTGATTTATTTAATATTAGTTTAAATAAATTTAAGAAACCAGCATTGTTGTCATTTTGAACGGCCACAATTTATTTGATCTGGTGTTGTCATCCGTTATATAAGCAACTTTCATAAAAATTAAAAATCTTCAAATTCCCGTAATGGAAGGCAAGCTTTTACGGCTGATTTGGGCGGCTGACCATTCCAACTTAAGTCCCCCAAATGGGAGTAAATGAATCTCCTTTTCCAAAAGTTCTTATAAACTTCTTTATTGTGATTTCTTGAGATAGATTATTTTTTATTGCAGTGCTCTTATGTTGATTTGTTAGGATATTTTAAATTTGTAATTGTTATAAGGTTAGTGCACTACAAAAATTTAGTCCATTTATGATGGTCAAGTTTTGTCGATTTATACAAAATAACTTATGGGTTATTGATTTTCCGACGAGTTACCGACTTGTTTATATAACACAGCAAAAATATTTATCAATATATTGAAAACCGATGGCAATTCCAACGTCTGTCGATTTATGTAGAAGTAGTGTCCATCAATTTCGCATCAGTTAGGCAATAGTAATATAACCGACGATATAGGTCGTCGGATATCGCGATAATTGCTTAATAAATCGTCAACAGACCAATGAAAAGTTATCGGAAACCTATAGCATCCGAAAAAATAAACAAATCTTCTCTTTTATAGTTATGATTTTCACATTTGAAATTGACACGACAAAAAAAAAACTATAACTACATCATAGTTTAATCAATCCAAACATTTGTAGGATTAAAATCGCAATAATGAACTTCCAATTGAATAGGTAAATAGAGGAAATGTGTATAATTATACATACATATATAAGTGTCCAAAAAAAATAATAAGTTCAAGTTTTTAAGAAAAAAATTATACAAATGTTAAAAAAAACACATTAACCATCCTCGATCAGCCCATCATCACCATCCTCCTCATCCAATTGATGCTTCCCCCTCTATTTTGCCCGATGTGAGAATTCATACATCTAAATTCCCTTCAACTTAGCCTCCATATTGGCCTCCAATTCCGACCTCATATGGGGGAATCAAGTCTCCATCTCGGAGGCAAATGCAACTACCAGTCAAGAATCCTCCTCCTCCTGTGCAACAGAAGTACTTGTCATGGATTCACTGGTGGAGAGGTGAGCATTGTAGGCGAACGCCTGAGATCGAGCCCGTAGTCACGACCTTTCTTCTTGCCTCCAGCACCCCCCCTCCACAGGCCGTATTTAAACGAATCATGGTGGAGAGGTGAGCATTGTAGGCGAACGCCTGAGACCGAGCCCGTAGTCGCGACCTTTCTTCTTGCCTCCAGCAGCCCCCCTCCACAGGTCGTATTTAAACGAATCACGATCTTGGATCATAATACCACCAAACTGCTGGAATTTGCTTTCCTACAATCTTGGATCATAATACCACCAAACTGCTGGAATTTACTTTCCTTCAACTGTTGGATTTTTCCTAAACAAAAATCGATTGAGTATATGAATAAACATCAAATTAGTTTAGCTGATCTAGGATTGGTCTGATTGCCACAATTTGAAAAATTATATTTGATACGCCATCAACAAATTTTCATCATCTGGCTCGAATCTCGAGACATGACACAAATCTCGATACGATATTTTAAGCAAGAAACATTCAAACCGATAAAAAGTCATCCAAAGTTCTAATTTTAGCAAATTTATAGTCAAACTAACCGGCTTGATGAGACGGACCTAATGATATGAAAACTAGCCCAATCTGAGTCAAATCAAGCCCAGATCAAGTCATTGAACCACACTTAGATTATTCCAAACAAATTTGTAGGATTAATGGGTTGTCGAATATGATAAGTTTATACTCAAATCGAGCGGCTCGACAAGATGAATCCAACGAGCACAAAATCACTAAATTCTGACATCATTAAGACACTCAAATGTCTAGTAAACACTGTACGAACTCCGTATCGTCCGATAAATCCGATAAAAATGATTTATATTCCTGCATTAATTGCACCCAAAACACTATCAATAGAGTCTCCTCTCTCTCATGAGAGATGCTGTGATTTTTCTCTGTAGTTTTTCCCTTTACGAGTTTTTTCACGTAAAAACTTCTGGAGTAGTTATTATTTTTTTCTTTTTCATCTGAGTGTGTGCAGAATTCTCGTACAACATTAAGACAATAATCAATTACTCTACCGCTGCGAATTTTCTGACACGCATCAATATTCATTAAAAATAAAAATATAAATAAATTATAATCTTTTTCAAAACTAAACTATTCATCCTCCCACCACCATGTTCGGGGTAACGTCTACACAAGCGAAACCTTTTCCTGTTACCCTCGGGTAAATAGGACTTGGGGAACAACAAAAGGTTAAATCATAAAGAAATGCTGGGCTGAGCTGGACGCTGGGAAGGTGGTCGGAATGATGTTCCCGATGAGGAGCGGAACGCCGCGCGGCGGCGGAGGTTTCGGCCTTCGAGCCGCGGCTTTTTGGCTTCTCGGGGACAAAGAGGAATCATGGCGATTCCGGGCCGACCCCCTTTAGTGTCGCGCCTGAGCCGGCTGCGCCGCTGTCCGCTGCTCCGTCGGGACCGGTTAGTGCCGGAATTGTCATGTTTGTGATCTGCCGCTGGGCCTGTTTTTTCCTTTTTTTTGGGAGAAATTTTTGTACACATCACAGAATTCTTATGTATTTACAAATCTGACATCTGAAATTTAAATTTTACACATAACAGACTTTGGTGCTATAAAAAATATATTTCACTTTAAGAAGTTGATGTTGGTGATTGGGGTGCAAATGAGTGGAGCTAGAGTTGAGCTCGAGCCATTTTTTACTTGAACTCAAGCTTTATTAGATTTTTGTACACATCACAGAATTCTTATGTATTTACAAATCTGACATCTGAAATTTAAATTTTACACATAACAGACTTTGGTGCTATAAAAAATATATTTCACTTTAAGAAGTTGATGTTGGTGATAGGGGTGCAAATGAGTGGAGCTCGAGTTGAGCTCGAGCCATTTTTTACTTGAACCCAACCTTTATTAATTTTTTTGAGTTCGAGCTCGAGCTCGAGATTAAGTTTACGGATTTGAGCTGACTTGCGAGCCAACGAGAATAATAAATAAATAATAAAATATCACATAATATACATTACTAAATATTTTTTAAAAATATTTTTAATGTCTTAAAGATAAAGTAATCTTGAAATTTAATATATTTTAAGCATATTTTATGTTATTTTTTTTAAATGAGCCGACTCACAAGCTAAAGAGTCGAGTCGGGGCTAGCTTGAGCTCGTTTGTTAACTCATCGAGCTCAGTTCACTAGCCACGCATCGAGCTCGGCTCAAGCTGGCTCATGAGTTGGCTTGATTTACTTACTCCCCTAGTTGATGTTTTTTTTTAATATGATATCAAAGACTAGTGATATGCATGTAAATATGACCTTAAGATGTTATATATGTAAATACATAAGAAGTGTGTTACGGATGTAAAGATCTTTTTTTTTTCTTTTTTTGTGGGTGTAAACACTTTGCCCACTACTTTTCTCTCTCTTTATTTGTTTGCCGGTTCTTCTTTTTGACCGGTACCGATGAACCGGGACAGCTCGTGGGACTTGTAAACCGAGCCGAGAATGACGTCGGATATTTGGAGGGAGAAGAAAAGGCATGGTGGTTCGTAGTGAGACCGGCTGGTTTTCAGCTTGTTTTTACCTCTGGTCTCTTCTTTATTTGTCACAAGGAATAGGACGTTTCATGTCTTTGTTCACATCATGATGTTATCCTAAACCGTGATAGAAGAGAACGTTGAACGCCACTCTGCTTGATTTGTTGATACTTCACTTGATTAACCTGAAGTGAGGAATTTGATGGGACTACCTAAACTGTGGATTGGTAGAAAAAAAAAAAAATCTCATTTTTAAGTAAAATCTACTTCATAAGCATAGGGTTTCAGACGCTCTCATATTGTTCCATTATCCAAATTACATGAGTTATGGACATTAATTTTATTAGGTGGGCTCATATATCAGATAAGGGACAAATGTTGAGGCGGAGTGAAGCAGAAACATCTGTTCAATTAGGAGAGTCTCGTTAATTGGGTTGGGGGTGCGGGGACAACACCACTGCGGTACGATAAAAAGTAATTTTGTAATTGCATATTGTACACTAGTTATATATATATATATATATATATATCTATTGTATTTATAACCCTAAGGGGATGTACTATTTTCAAGAAATTAAAAGAAGTCGTCACTCATTATTCCTGATGACTTGGTCACATTGCTGACCCTCATTAAATCCTTGTGTTCGCTCTTAATTGTTATGTTAATTCTTGAGTTTCTTTGTCCTAATTTCTCAACAAATTTGTATGTGGATTCACACACCCAATATAAGAGTTAGAAAAAAAAATTGAGATGGCATCTTATATTTATTGATAAGTTAGTTCATATGTTGTAATTGTTTTGAATGATACATTGCAAGACTTGGCCTGTTGGTGGCAGGGTCACTGTAAGTCCCCTTCAGTCAAGGGTTCGATCCCACCGTGACGCAGGAGCTCTAGAATTATAGACACTTGACGCGGGGGCTCTGGAATTATATGCACATTATGCGGACTCTCATCATCGGGCCTAAATGCACATGATAAATGGATATTTGACATTTTTAAAAGAAAAATATTCATATTAATATAAGTACAGTAATTCTCATCAGCCTTTCAACGCGTCATGTATCTTCTGCAAGTTTTTATGAATTTTTTTTTTTAACGACGAAAACTGAAGATTTAGGTGGGGGAGTACATGTGAACCGAAGAAGAGAATCAATCTCACGATTTACGAGTTCAAAGAACACTGCGCAGAAATAGTCGTTACTTTTTAGTACAGTAGTTCAGTTTGACGAGGGAGAAGCTTTCCTAGTTTCAGTCCCCTTTGGAACCAGCAAGAGCATCATTTTGTCTACCCCCAATAGAAGAGCTAACAGCGCTTAAAAGATTTTATAAACAATTAAAAACATTGAGCTGTAAAAGCCTGAAATGTGAAACCTCATGCCGCGGCAGAAATTATAAGTTTGAATGCGTAAAGTGAACTTTCAATTGGAGTTTTGGCTCTAGCTTTTCTTCTTAGATAACGTTTCTAAAATGAGGAATTCAATGTTTTTGAAAGTTGAATGGGGCTATATGGTAATAATAGAGGGTTTAATTTTCAAATATGAGAAATGAGACTTTGATGTATGTAATTGGTTCCATTCAAGACAGAAGCCATATGGTTTTATTCAAAGTTTTGAAGTGAAGGCGCGATTTGAATCATTTGATAAACTTTTTAAGTTGGTAACTGTCAAAGTTTTGAGAAAAATAAGAATAGGCTTGATTCATTTTCTCTTTGTTTTCATTCCATTAAATAATAATCTTACAATCTATTTTAGGTGCAAAATAAAATGCATAATCTATTTTAGGTAACTTAATAATATATATTCCTAACCTAAATATTCAGCTAAAAGGAAAATAAATCATAATAAAAACATTGGAAATAATTTAAATGAGGAAGCTCATAATTATAGAAAACTCATAATTTAGCTGTCTGATCTCTGTATTTTCTGATTGACATCTCCGCTCAAATTGATGTTGACTAATCAAGAAGCATCAATTTGTCAACAAGAAACTGATAACATTGTCAGGATAAAAAAAATTTCAAACAGTGAGTGCCGAAGTCGAAAGAGCCAAAGCCTGAGAGTGTTGAAGCCTGAGAGTGTCGAAGCCGAAAGTGCCGAAGCTGAAGAGTGTCCAAGTCCAAAAGTGTCGAAGCCTGAGAGTGTCGAAGCCTCAGAGTGTCGAAATCTGAGAGTGTCGAATTCAAAAGTGCCGAAGCCGAGAGTGTCGAAGCCAAGATTGTGGAAGTCGCTGGTATATGAAGGAGTGTCGAAGCCTTCAATCCTTGGGTGCGACAAAAAAGCAGAAGTCGAAGCGGACGAAGTCGAAGAGGAAGAAGCAATCTAAGATGCCGCAAAAGCAGCGATGACTAACGAAGGAGATCTGATGAATTAATGAGATGACAAGAAGACGAGCGAGAATCAAGACAAATAAATAGTTCCTTCATTTTCGTCCTGCAAGAAGGCCGGCGAGAAAGGAGTCTTGATGGTACTCCAACAATTATCAGTGGTTAGGACAAAAAATTGGCTCTGATACCATGTCAAAGTTTTGAGAAAAATATGTTGAATTCTGAATATGCTTGATTCATTTTCCCTTTGCTTTCATTCCATTAAATAATAATCTTACAATTTATTATAAAGTACATAATCTATTTTAGGTAACTTAATAATATATATTCCTAATTTAAATATTCAACTAAAAGGAAAGTAAATCATAATAAAGACATTGAAAATAATTTAAATAACGAAGCTTCTAATTATAGAAAATTCCTAATTTAGATGTATGATTTTCGTCTTTCCTGATTGACATAACTTGAGGTGGCATGCAGCCAATCATACGCGGAATACATAAGCAGAGTTATATATTTTGACCATTCAATTCATTTTGGACGTCTATGACTGATTTTAAATTACTGTTTTGAAAATAAACTGGACGATCAGAGAGGAATTGTATCTTTATACGCAATACAATATGGAATCCATATAATGTGTTGTACAATTCATAGAGCATATACTTTGTAATTAGATATAATATATAAGATGTTATATGTTTTTTCAAAAAAAAATGTAACATATGAATAGCTGATTAGAATCTAACTGGAGCTAAAAGGTGGGTTGCAACACAATTGATAATAGCTTCACTGGAATACATATCACTGACATTCTATATACATAACTAAGGGCATGCATAAAATTTCGTTAAATTTCTCTTACTTCTTTGAGCCCACTTAAAGATGTGGTTGAATTGAGCCCACTTGTCGATCTGATCATTTTCATTTTCCTCGAAAGAACAACTAGCCCACATTTGCATGGGCGGGTTTTAGTGTAAACCATCATGACCAATAAGAACACCCTTTGATCCCTTATTAGTTGTCTAACTTTTGAAACTCCATCATTTCATCAAGGCACCATGGATGACTGACGTATCAGTAATACCTGACATTCATATCACATTCTTTACATACAATACAACACACATTACTTGATTATTTTATTGATTTTCTTCCTTATATATTACTTCAATTAATTTACCACTTTAATTTTTTTTTCTCTTCTCTCCCTGAAATTTTAGAACTCTGGCTATCTCTAAACAGCTATCTTTCTCTGACTTACAGAAGATCATAATTTAGTATATTTCATGAAGTTCTCTTGAGATGCTCTCATTCATCTCTCTTTCTCCATCTTTTTGTCTTTGATATGAGATATTTTATTGAATTATATGCATTCAAAAATAATACGAGATCCTACTTTACAAAAGGACTCAATACCTTCATTATTCTTTGATTGTGTTGAATCATCATCTGTCTTTTGTATAGTGCCCAAAGAATAGATTCAAATTCCAAGGAAAAGAGAGAGAGAGAGAGAGAGAGAGAGAGAGAGAGAGAGAGAGAGAGAGAGAGAGAGAGAGAGAGAGAGAGAGAGAGAGAGAGAGAGAGATGAAGAGTTGAGCCTTGGGGGGCAAAGAGGGGGTATTCCCGGGCTTTTTAACATCTTTTATTCCACATAACCTGAAGGTTATTATTGGAAAGAGAATGTGAGAGATCTCCCTACATGAGGGGTAAGAGAGAGTCTTAGCGACAGCCTTTATATGTCAAGGGGACTTCTATTTATAGAGAAATGAAAAAGAGAGAGGGGGGACACATTTATGCTTCTGTTTAAAGGGGAGCAGTGAGTGATATTAGGGTTAGAAAAATTAAGGTTTTCGCAGCATATGTTTAATGACAGTTTTAAGAGTGCTGCCAAAAATATCTATAACAGAATAAAAAGTGTTAGCAAAATGCCTAAAAAAACAAAAAAAAATTAATTTTAATTTTTTTTCCTCTTCCACATTAAGTATCCCGCGCGCTCTATTTCCCGTCCTTCCTCGCCATTGTCGGCCCCGATTGAATACCTAGCCACCAGGCCACACTCCCATGATCGGCCCCCTTCAGATTTTTTGCAAAACCATCACGTAAGTGACCAAAACCTCGCGATACCATCCTTAACAGAGGGAAGGCAACGATAGAATCGCCGCTGACTCCCGACCCTCTTCGGATTTTGCCTAAAGCCATCCCGTTGGTGTTCGATCCCTCGCGATACCGCTGCATTCCTCGCTAACTGTGGGAAGGCAATGTCGGGATTCCCACTGGTTGTGCAACGATGATATCGCCATAGACGTGTGGAGAAAATAATGAAGCCGCAACTCTGGTATGTATGATTTTTCTCCTGCTATCCATTTTTTTTTCTCTTTTTTATTTCTTTTAAAGCCATGTGTTGCAAGTTCGAAAACTAGTTGGATGCATCTGTCAATCTTGAAGGTTTGAAGGAAACATTTGTCCAATATTTATGTTTGAAACTAATTTTGGGAATCACTTTAGAAAACAATAAACATCACAAAAATTTATATATCTATTAAAAGATCAGGAATTGAAGTATTTAGTCAAAAGTTATTGATTCATCATACCACATTGAAATAATATTCTTGAAATATGTTGTTGAGTCTTTAATTACCGCTCATTAAATTATTATTTCTCCCCCTAAAGAATAAAATTTAATAAATATTCAAGGCTTTTTTTTTCTTATGTTGTATTATATTTTATGACATCATTTCCTATTTTGTATGCCTAATCATAGGAAAAAGTTATTGAAATTAAAATATTTTTCATACATTAGTACTTTTCACTTCAGACTAGTAAAAGTATTTATGTTTATTAATTCAATTGAAACTTTAATTTTGGAGGCAAAAAAATAATGTAAAAAATGTTAATTAACTTCTTCATTCTGATTTTTAAAGGTCAATTAAGGTGCACAAAGTGCATTTGTTGTTATTCTGGCTAACTTACCTCACAAATGGAGCAAGTATATAATTCTTCGCAGATCCAACAGCAAATTTGCCTTTCTTAGTAATTTGTTATGCTTTCTAACTTTTCATAAGAATTAAATTGTGTTCTTATTCAAGAAAAGCTGTGGTTTTTTTGAATCTATAGTGAGAACTTCAGTTATAACATACTTGTGCTGCAATTTTGAAACCAATTTTGAGAGCGATTTTTAAGTAGTTTTTTTTTTATTCTATAGTGAGAACTTGAGTTATAACATACATAATTTGATGATTCAGAACATTCTTAATGGAAATATCAATACAAAACTGAAATGCAATAAATTACAAGTGGTTTTAGATGCGAGGTGAAGTCTCAACCGTTGCTCTACTTTCAAATGTACATAAGAATGGCTAGTTTTCTAATAGTTATAAGTTTATTTTTTATCCTTTCTTTTCCATTGCTGCTGTTGGCTTTGCTATAAATGAAGATGACACTGTAAAACAATTTTAGCTTACATACCTATTGATGAAAATTAAGGAATTAGTTCAACTCGTGGACTTGTATAAAAGGTTGTTTCTAGAGGTGTGTCCTGCAGGGGTTAACTATTGATGAAAATTAAGGAATTAGTTCAACTCGTGAGTCCTACAGGTGTGTCCTACAGGGGTTACAATGGTAGATCAGATAATTTACATTGTACACCAACACATCCTGAGTCAATGGACGAAGATCACAATGATACTATGAAACCCTCTCAATCATCATATCATAATTCTGGACAACAGTCTCATCGCACAAATATTGAGACCTTACATATTTGGAACTATTTCTATTTTGCAATTTTTCTCGTCCCCATAAAGGGCATACACATTTTCGAATGAACTTTTATAGAGCAAGCAACAACTGTACAAGTGACGGCTCTCTATTCGTCTTGGTGCTCCTTACCCCTACCTAAAAGTAAACAATATAGAGTGAGCAACAACAGGCTGAACGAAATAAGCAAGGTTAAAATAAGATTTTATCCACAAAAAAGAAAGTGCATGCTCGTAAGTAACTGTACATATCGATGCACAAGACATAACATGCTAGAATCATAAAACATATCTACATGAAAAATAGATAGTGTGAAAAATCATAAATGTTATATAAAATTTGTATGTTATTCATTCATGTGTAGTCATCAACATGTAATTATAAGCATGACCATAACAATGTTATTATAGCCATATCATAGCAATGTTACCTGTGTAATGTTTAGGCCTCAACTATTTTTATGTCCTATCATATCAAGGGTTTTCACCCTGCCCCAAAAGCTATGTTAACTATTAATACAGGTTGGGTCTCCAAACATAGCAATCATCAATAATTCTCTGATACAAATGATTCTCTATGTTTTCACCATCTGATCACAACAGTTCCCAGAATTTCATCATTGCCTGAAAACTAGCAGTCATAAATACCACATTTCTGTATAGAGTACTTATAAGTACTCATGTAATAGTCTACCATAACATCACTTGTGACATTTAAGTCATCATTTATGTATCAAACATTGATCACAAACATTTCAAATATCATGCATGAATCTTAACAAATGAAAACTTACAAATAATAATTTCATAAGCATATCCATCTGTATCATAGCATATCATAACATCAAATGTATCACATGTAAAACCAATTTACATATATAAATTCAATGCAAGTATCCATCCACAGTATAGAAGAAATTTTAGAAGTATCAATGTCACAATGACAATAAAACTTAGAGATAATTAATTTTTTAAAGTTAACATGAGATTATTTCACATGACTAGACGAAACAGCCCTACAATGAGTTCCCACACGCTCATCTCAAGCTCTCCACCTCGTATGAATAACTTGAAAATTGTAGACATGGTAGGAATTCATGAATTTTAGGCTCATAAAGTGATTTATCCCAAACCTTAACTCATTTGCCAAAACATACTTCAAACAGGTTTCCTAACATAAATATTCCCTTGAAATACCATCTTTTCCTCTTCCCCCTTCTTCATATTCACTTAATCCTGCTTTCTTCTCATTGATTTTGTGCTGAAATCCCTTATGGAAAACCACAAACCAAGTTTGACACTTTCAATGCAAATTTATTTTATGTTATGTCTACCAAAAACAAAATAAATACACAAATTCATGACAGACATCAAAATTGAAATAAGCGAAAGAAAATGAATTTCTATAATATCGCTAAGGAGGGTTTCATACTTATCATTTCTCTCTGAAGTTTCGGATTATAGCTTGCGACTATTGGACCTGCTGTCAATTTGTGCATGGTGTAGTGCAGGATCGTACCGGGTTCGTGGGATACATACTGTCCAACGAATCTAAACAGGGGAGGTAGGGGAAAATAAATAAATGTTGCATTTTATCTCACCCTCCCTTTTCCCCCAATCTTTCAATCAAAACTAGGCTGATGCATGCGTGAATAAGGAGTGGGAGACTCGGCTAGCTACAATGCATATGCGAATTAAGGAAGGAATTAGGATTAAATAACATTTAAATTAAGTTATTAAACAAATACTTTTTGAATTTCATCTCTCTCAATCCATTCAAATTTAATATATAGTGTTTTATATTAAATTGATTGTTTTGATGTGTAGAATTTTTATAAAAATAATTTGGTTAAATACTAAGGAGTACAGAATTTGTGGTACATTTTAAAAATTGTTGAACTTTACCTAAGTTTCAAAATTTTGGGTGTTACATTATTAACCTATGCTATATTTTAAATATTAGTAGATACATCACTAAATGCAAATTATGATGAGTGAAATGCAAAAAAGTAGAGAAATTCAAAACACAATAAAGTTCATTCATTGATTTAAATTTTAACTATAAATTCAAAAGCAATGTGTCATAGCCTATTATAATTTTACAATTCACAAATACAAAGCATTTCATTTCAACAAATTATAAAAGTACACACAAATTACAATAAGAAGATAACAAAAAGGAAAGTAAAACTAGGAAATCCAATGAATTTGTAATGAAATTGTCCTTCCCAAGTACTCTTCCTCCTCTTTTTGTCTCTTGGCTCCAATAGGCACTCACACATTATTACACTCACTCTAGCTCTCATTCTCTACTCTCATATATCTTTCAACCTTATTTGTCACTCTAGGACATCAAGTTAAGTAAGTCTATGCACTATAATTGTCCTCCCCACCCCCTTTTCAAAATTTGAATTTCAACACGAGGTCTTTATCATTTGATTCTTTTATTTATTTTAGAGTCAAAGATGTTGTGGCACTCCAAATGGTTGCACTAATGTGTTGAATTTGAGTGTCTGGGCTTTAAGCACGTTGAAAACTTCATGTTAGGAGATCTCTGTATGACACGTAGGCATTGGGCATAAAGTTGAGGCGCTCTAGTAAAATTCACCAAAATCTTCTTGATTTTTCCTTAGAGATCGTCATACACATAAACATACATTTTTATGCATTATTTTTCTCACTCAACACGTATAAACAATCAAGATGCTACTAAGAAGTTGAAATTGAATGACAGTGTTGAATGAGAATACAAATTGTTTTAGATGATCTGAATAAATTGCAAACCAATATTTTGGGGTTTATTTTTGGTCTTAGAATGTTTTCGAATGATGAACTTTGAATATTGAGGGCATTTAAAACTTTGAAATTAGGAGTGAGCATAAGGGGTGATGTAGGTGAAGCTATGGGGGAGTTTTGTGAGTTGGTTATCTAAACTATGGTAAGAAAAGATATCCACATTGAGCACAACATGAGAGGAGACATCAGTTTTGTTAGAGATGGGATAATGCTGTTTGTAGCTTTTTCACGTTAAAGATGCATCAAATAAACTTGAGAACTAAATTGTGAACAAATAAGGGCGTAGCTAGGATAGACATTATCAACCAAAAAATTTAAGTATGAATGTGAGTGTGATCTATGACAAATGAGCTGCTATGTGATTTGTTTTCCATGCTTATCTATGGAAAATTATTATGATATAGGAAGCAATTAAAAGTGCACGCCCATAACTATTGAGATAGTGAGCGCTCTATCATCAATGTTACGCTATTTCAATAAGATGATAATGTTTGTGTTTAACAATGTCATTTTATTTAGGAATATAGGGACAATTGTATTAATGAAGGACACCCCAATGAGAGAGCAAAGGTTGAATACTAGAATTAGTATACTTACGACTACCTCCATCAGAGTAAAATTCTGAGCAAATTATTGATTTGTCTTTCTGCCAATTTTAAAAAAGTAATGAATTTAAATTCAATTTTAGATTTCTTTTTTCAAACATAATTTCATACAAAAGCAGGCAAAGCTTTCTAAATTTGAAAGGATCTTAATACTTTCATGACAAAACATGTGTTTTACAATTAGACTCTCTTATTGACCTTGACATATTCAATGCAATAGTAGAAAATTTCATATTTAACTTTATGTTAGAGCCAAAAAATAGCTATCTATATGAAACATATTTGCATCATTGATCTTGAATAATCTCTAACTTTCATGATAATTAATTGCACATGCCAATCATGCATTTCACCATGGATGAGATGAAGTGATTAAAATGATAAAGATTTTGAAGAAAAATAATGATTTCATCATTAGTCATTCTTCAAAAATATTTGTTCGTACGTATGAAATTTATCATAGTAAATTAGAGATATTTCTCGTTGTGATAGACAATTTTATTATGTAAATAAAATAATATAAAATAATCAAATTTTCACTATATTTTTTCTTAAATATTGTTTAAAAGGATTTATTGGAGGGGGGAAAAATTATAAAATGAATTAGTCATTAATAATTGGTAATTTATTTTAATATAAAAAAAATTATGATGATCATTTATTAAATTGTTAAATTGGTCTTATATCGGTCCCTGATTTCCTATAATCTGTATAAACCCTTCGCGGCCTTCCAGCATCAGCGGATTCGTCTCCAACAATTCAAGTATTTTGAATCGAGAGGTTTATATTCAGGGAATCTGGACGAGGGAGGGAGGGAGGGTGGCGGCAGTCGTACAGCATGGGCTCTTCTAAGCGCACAATTTCCCAGCAAGCATTCGAGGCTATGGTGGCTGAGAACATGGAAGATCTCGGTATGGATCCCGATGAGGCCCTCCAAGATGCCCTTCAAACTCTAACTCTCCAGGGCGTCGACCTCTCCGGTCAGCATATCTTCTCTTTCCTTCTATTTGAGTTTGAATGAATGTCACGGCATGAGGCAACTTTGCCAGCCAATTTTTATTTGTTTCTTTGATAATCTCTACTCGCTAAGTCGCCAGTGATAAACCGAATCATTTTTTTCTCCAGCAATTTGTTCTGAATTGGAGTGTGAGAAAATTCTTTAGATTTTGGGTTTAAAGTTTGCACATAATGTGGTTGACGCCAAACGGATCTTCTCTTACCCCACCTACATAAGGAAATTTTTGTTGTTTTTTATTGCTTACGAAATTATCCATGCACGGTGATGTACCATCCATCGAGTGCATGAGTTTTGCCTGTTTTTATGGTCATCTTAAATGGATTATGTTTTTGATGATCTTTCCTTCTACAAGTGTTCAGGGATTATTAAGTGTGTTCCTGGAGTAACTAGTGCAAAGGATGACCCTGTCATGCAATTGCTGGACGGCATTAGGAGCACGTTTTTGTCAAAATTGGAAGACAGAAAGGGTGGTGTGCTTGACGAGACTGCGGATCTAGAGGAGATCGCTAGGATGCTTGACAAGCTTTATGATCTGTGCAACGTAGAAGGCAACAATGCTGCCATTGTAACTAAGAACGGAGGGGTGGAACTTCTAACTTCAGTTTGTGGCTTTCTTTACGGTGGATTGGAAAGGCCTCTGGTTTCGGCCTTGAGGGCTTTGAGCTCTATTCTTCAGGGTGAGATGCCTTTAGCTTCTGATTTGTTTAGAAGAAATATCATACATTTGTTATGAAGTATAGCTGTTTGATGGATTTGTTGGTTTTTGTTGCATTTTTGGTACTTCATAATCTGGTATTCTTTAATTTTTATATTCATTTTTTATGTTTGACTGTCTGCTCCTTCATGTCAAGTAGATTATTTTCTTTGAAGGAACACATCCATGATCAGAATTACTGGGAATGTAATGCTATTTAATTTGAAAGCATCATCTTATTAGCTGATCTTTTAAGTTGTTATTATAATTCCGGAGCTATATTTCTCTTGATAAGGTTACAGTACTGCATTCGTTTCAACATAAACTTTAGTTTTATACTTTACAAAGGTTGTTTTATCCCACAGATGTTCAGAGCACTGACACATTTGGTAAAAGTGGCGGCCCTAAAATTGTTGTGGATATTCTTGAAGAAGGCTTCCAAAATGCTAAAATACTAGACAATGGGTTTTCTGTCATTGCTGCTGCTTCTATTGGCAATGAAGTCATCAAGGAATCATTCATGGAACTAAAAGTTGACGAGCTTTTTGTAAAGATTTTTAGAGAACAGAAAAATTGCTGCCCACAAAGCATATATGATGCCATACGCATCCTTTTAACTCCTGATGATAAGAGAGTCGTAGCTTCTCAAGTATGTTTATGCAAATATGTTCAGCCTTTTCTTTTAACAATTTAAATTATGATATATTTCTTTCTATATTTACATGCTCATCTATTGCTTTTTAATCTAACACGAAATTAACTTCTTAAAGTTTCCTGGGATCATGATCTATCAGATTACCTTGTTAACCGGCTAGGCACATTCCTTATTTCCATTTAATTAAGTTTTTTGAAAGTTGTTTGAACTTGCCAATAAGAACATTTTGTCGGGATAATGAAAGTGAGTTTAGTTTTTTGTCAGTTAAATGAGTGTGAGATTTGGTTGCTAGTCTCGTAGTATACTACATCAAACAAGCACAGCTTACATGAAAGCATGTGGTTATTTTTCAGATATTTGTCCAATCTTATTTACCAACAATAAACCTCTCACTTCCACGTTTTATACGGAAGCACCACATGTGATGACAATTGGGGCAGCAAAAGAGAAAATCATGCTGGACTTTTGGTACTTTAATTGTTGGAAATGGTAGAATCTAGTGTAGAGAAACAATAAAGTTGCGGGGAAAGAGAAATGAATGAATGCTTCAAGGAGAGGGAAGCAACGGTGAAGAGATGGAAAGATTCTCGTGACTAGGAAATGAAACAAGAAATTGATCCTTATATAGTGGTACTAAAGAGAGACCGTATTTTAGTACCATAATTAACTATCCTCATTACTGCCTTTGACTTGCAATGTGTTATAGCTGCGTTAATATAATGAACAATCTGGTATAATATAAAATAATAAAATGAATACTTTTAAAATGTGCATTACTTTCTAGTATGTTGGATGATGCTAAGATGCACAACTAGCATAAAACAACCTTGAATAATGATGTGATTTTGTTTAGCTTGAATGATTAAGGTTTAGAATATTGAGAAGCTTTTAAAGTGCAAAAAATATATGAGTGATAGTCCATGAAGAAAAAAACATGAAAAAATTGACAGGGGTGAATATGAAAGGTTAATCAAATATGAAGTTATAATACAAACATAAACTTTTGGAGCTTATGAGATTATGTCAAAGACACATAAAATTATTTTTATGTGTAAACTTCAAGATTTCAAGATTAGGATGTCGATAAAGAAGCAAATTTTATGTGGGATAAAGTAACAAACACTGTTAAACAAGTGACAAAAGATGTCTTTGGAGAATCGAAAGAACAAATTTCTATAAATAAAAATAGTTGGTGGCGGAATAATAATGTGCATGAAATATAAAATGTAAGAATTTATGTTACAAAAATTAGTTTAAATGTAAAAACTTAGAGAATTGAGAAAAATATAAAATGATCCGTAGGAAGTCTAAGAGAATAATCTTTGACGCTAAAAACTTTGTTTTTAATGATATTTATAATAGATTAGATACTTAAGAGGTTAATATATATATATAAACTAGCCAAACAAAGAGAGAAGAAATGTAAAGTTTTAACTCAAGTAAAGTGTATTAAAGATGAAAATAAAAAAGTGTTTCTCTTAGAAAAAGACATTTAAAATTGGTGGGTAAATTATTTGATAAATTTTTTAATGAAGTTTCTGAAAAAATGATCCACCTTAGTGATCTTAATATCATAAAAAATAATAAAATATTCCATTTTCACCCTCACATTAGTAAAAAAGAAGTTGAGGAGACTTTAAAGAAAACCTAGGAGATTTGGGAGTTTCTTGACTTACTGAACTCTTTAATATTATTTTAAAAACTAAAAAGATGACTGAGGAGTGGAAAAATGATATTTTGGTCCCCATTTTTAAGAATAAAGGGGGGCGCAAGAGTGTGCAAATTATAGATGAATTAAGTCGATGTGTTGCACTTTAAATTATGGGTGATTGAACATAGGTTAAAAAGTATTAAAAAATTTCTCATAATCAATTTATATTTATGTCGCGCAAGTCTTCTATGGAAGCTATGCATTTATTGAGAGGTTGGATGTAGAAGTTTATAGATAATAAGGAGAATCTGCATATGATTTTTATTGATTTAGAAAAAGCTCACGATAAGGTTTCAAGAGATATCCTTTGGAGAGTTCTAGAGAAGAAAGGAGTTGATATGACATATATTCAAGTCGTTAAAGATATGTATACTAGAGTTGTTAGTTGTGTTCGAACGAAAGGAGGATTGACCAAATATTTTCCTATTTTAGTTTGATTACATCTTATTGTTTTAGTTATGGATGCTCTTACTGGACATTTAGAGGAGGATTTACCTTGGTGTATGCTTTTCGTTTACTGGACATTTAGAGGATGATATCCTTCTCGTGGATAAGACTAGAGAAAAAACTCATGAAAAGCTTGAATTATGGAGGTCTACATTGGAGTCTAAGGACCTTCGTTTGAATAGAACTAAAACAGAATACATGAAATGTAATTTTAGTAGTAGGAGCTCTAATGAAAGTGTTGCAACTATGTGTGATCAAATGATTAAAAACTGTAAACGCTTTGGATATCTCGGGTCTATTGTTCAAACTGATGGTGATATAGATTGGGATGTTATTAGTAGAATTCAAGTTAGTTGGTTGAAGTGGAGGAATGCTTCGGGCCTATTGTGTGATAGAAAAGTACCACTTACCTGAAGGAAAAGTTTTATAAGATGGTTGGGAGACCTGCAATGCTTTATGGCGCCGAATCTTGGCATTTAAAAGTGAAGCATAAAACTAAGTTAAGTGTTGCCGATATGAGAATGCTTAGGTGGGTGAGCGGCTTTACACAGAGACAAAACGCGAAATGAATATATTTGTGATAGGGTTGGTGTAGCTCTAGTGGTGGACAAAATTAGAGAGAGTCGTCTTAGATGGTTCTGGTCACATTAAACGTTGATCATCTGATGATCCGATTAGAAAAGTAGATGTTTTAGATTCGACTTATGTTGAAAAAGGCAAAGGTAGACCTAGAAAGACTTGGGCATATTGTATAAAAAATGATCTTAAGTTATTAGAATTAAATGAAAATATGACCCTCAATAGGATGCAATAGAGAAAAAGGATTCATGTAGCCGACCCCACTTAGTGAGATAAAAGTTTGTTGTTGTTGTTGTTGTATGAGATTATGTGAAAGATTAAATTCAGAGGCATTTTAGAAGTTTCTGTTGTGTTGTTTATCCATGGCGTGGGGAGTTGTGTTATTAATGAAGAAGATGAGGGGAATCAGCCATTGGACTTAGTGGGGGATTTTGTGAAGTATAAAGTGATCATGAGAATATGAAGGGTCAAGCAGACTTTATGCATGACTAAAATGGAGCTTAACCAAGTTTCGACTAAGTTGATCATACTTTTAAGTTCTTTGATCAGAAGTCAAAGATTCAATTGGGAGGTGAGGGTTTGGTTTGATAATGGGTTTGTATTATATTAGCAGATTTGGTGAAGTTTGGACTAATGTGTATTTAAGTATTGGCTAGGGTTGGGGTTGAGACTTAATTTTTTGGAAATTGAAATATTTATAATGGGAATTCAAAGAGGGTGCCTTGAAAATAGTTTTAGGGATAGAGAGGAAAAAAAAATGAACAAATTATATTATTCATGTCTTAAATGAAGAAGTTATGACTAACATTGAGGCAATGTAAAATATATATTTCTATAAAAAAGAGCATAGGTCTAATATTTTGAAAATTTTTCAAAGTTCAAAGTAGAAATAAATTTATAGCGTCCTTAAATTTTGACGGGCATTTTACATAGAGATAAGATCACACCATAACAATTTTAATCAAAATACAATTCTTTTGATATTTTTAAATTTTAAAAGTAAGAATTCATTAAAAAAAACAATTTAGATATCATTTTTTAGCACAAAAAAGTTGAGACCGAATTATAAAAAATTGCTCTAATGTTAAGTTAGAGAAATAAAAAAAAGGTTGGAGAAGAAGCTGATTAGAATGGAGAGATAAAGGTGCCTAACATGAAAGATATTGAGGAGGAAGCTCACAACACACCACTAAAGAACTATTCTCTTCATGCCAGCTACTAATTGTCACTACCACCCAAGGAGAGGGAAAAGCTTGGAGATCCTTGACGGGAGTTCATCCATGAAGGCTTACAAGCTTCTATTCCTCATTTTTCATTCAGCATAATTCAAAGCTTTGGTCAATTATTTATAGTAAGATGTTAAGTAGGGTTCACCTTTACACCTAAGGGTGTGTTTGGGGTGGTTGCTGCTTTTCCAAGAAGTAGGTGTTGTTTGAAAGCTGCTAATGGAAAAATAAGAGTCTATTTGGATAATCTACTGTGCTGCAGTTGTTTCTAATAAAAAAAATACTATTTTGTCTTTATATATGTAATGCATCAGAATAAATGTAGTTTTTCATAATAATTACACTAGAATAACAAAAACAATCTTGCTTCAAAAAAAACTTTATTGGAGTACAAAATACAATAATATATAAAAAAATGATTAATCATTTCATGCATATAATTACAATAACGAGGATCACTAAAATAATCAGCAGTCCTAGAATGATGTTTGTTTTCATTTTTTGACAATCAAGTCTTTAGGATAATCTTCTCTTCATGACAACATCTCCTGATTTGATCACTGTCTGAAGCGTACTCATTCGTGTCATCAATCCAAAGAAGATAATTGCAATATTTAGGTGTCATGTTTTTGGGGGACAACAATAAAATCTCTTCACATAGCTATCTTCTCTTCTTGATTTGTTAATCAATACACTGCATGCCACATAGACAGAATGGTACTCTCGAAATACCTGATGCTCTTGACTCATGTTTCATGTGATTGTAATGCACTATTGCTTCAATTGACAAAAAATTGTAGATATGCGACAAAAACATTAAAAAAATGAAAGTTTTATAATAAAATCAAAGCGTAGGAAGGACACATCAAGAAAACCTTAATACAAAATGCTACAAAGATTTAGAAAATATGCATCCAACAAAACATCTGTAATCTCTTATCTTAACCGGATCATATCATGGACGTCTTCTCCCTCGAATGTATTGTACTCATTCGTACAAAAGTTTATCAGAAAATGAATGTTCGACCCGATTTTGGAATGTTTCCTTAGAAATACAAGTAGGATCTGCATGTAAGGCCTTGAAATCAATATCTTCTCGAGATGAATGTCGTCGTATAAAATTATAGAGTTTTGTTGTAACAAGTACCTTGACATATTTTTTTAAGGAGTGTCGGCACATCTTGGTATGACCCACTTTTTTTTTCCATACTCTGAATGCTCTCTCGATAACCCTCCATAATGACGAGTGTCTCTTGTTGAAGATTTCATTCCTCCCTCCAATTACTTAGTCGTTGTGCTCAAAATCAGGAAGGTGATATCTCATGTGGGGAAATAGTTTCAAGTGGATATCTCAATTCAATGAGTTAATATTTTCTTGAATAAATAACATCATAAGTGCATATCTTAAAATGAAAATTTTCATGCAATGTCTTAAATGTACTAACCTTGGAGAGGAATTAAAAATTTGTATTCACGTTGTCGGGTTGTAAATTTAAACATTTGGCTAATGTGAGCACTTTTTTCCCATCCACCCATCACGAATGTAAAACAAATATTAAAATCACACTACTAAGATATTGTGTAGCAACCCCACCATATGCATTCTTCTCATCATTGCTCACATGTGCATCATGTGTGTCGTCGATTGCTTCAATACATTTCTTTTTATAAAAAACATGTTAGACCATTATTTTTTACTTTTTTTAATGTATTAATGTTAGAATGGGAAGAGATACCAAATACCGTGAAGAACATCATGTATCTCGGATCACTATGAATTTCTTGCGGTGTTTGTGCAAAAAGCTGGGTTTAGGGATTTAACAACGTCGGTAGACAGTTTCACGAGAGATTCAACCCCGATGTCAAAATACGTGCTAATTGTCTCAATGGAGTGTTGGAAATGCTTCGAAGCAGCACGAGTGGGCTTATTGTGTGACATAATAAGAAAAATTAATGACTATAACTTCTCAGGATAACTAAGCTCAATATAATAGTCATCAATCAATTGCAAATCAATTAAAAACTCGCAAATTATCTCCGTGCTTTGAAATTTTGTGAATAAGTGAAAGGACTAGATGCTTGGCAAGGATGGATTTTTTCTCATTGGAAAAGAGGAGCAGAATTGTCTTCAAAAGAAAAATTTTGTTTATGTTGATTGTTTGTGAAATTTTATGAAAGAAATATGAAAGATAGTTGTGCAGAGAGGAAGACTTTTGTTGCATTCAAATCACAAATCACATTCGCAAAGAGTGTGAAGGTGGTGAAGGGGGCTTAACCTTCAGAGAGGATAAAAGGCGAGAAGTCTCAAAGGCCACTAGGTGCCACATGGGGAGACGGTGACAACTTCACAGGTGGGTCAACCGAGTTCTTTGAGAAGTCAAGGTAGAAGGTGCTATACGAAATGGCTTTGATGGAATAGATGATGCTAAAGAAATCTTGACATAGTGCAAAAGAAGAGATCGAGCACAACCACGAACATGAGAAATGTGCAAAATTCAACTCAAAACAAGAGAGAAGAAATGGGTGGTGCGTGGGGCTTTGCTAAGTTTTCTTGGAGATCGATAATGAACAAAACATCGATGTCATGAGAGGTCATCAACAGCATGAGCAACCCATGGAATCGTTTCACCAAAAAACCCTAAAAACCTTGAACATGTGTGAGATAGTCACGAAGAGTTATGCGCATGCAGTGACAAACGTTGGAAATGAAAGCATGTGTCGCAATCACTTGTGCCAGAGCTGTCCAAATTGACACACATCAAAGCCGATCACATCTCCCAGATGTTTACCTAGCTGAACCTTGCTCGGTGAACTTGACCGCAATCAGCTGCCTATGCAGCCAGGGCAAGACAATTGTGCGGCGAGAAAAGAAGCTCAGCCATACGAAATTGGCCGCAACCTCAGGGCACAATATGAAAAACATTAGTACTGATGAACTTCTACTATCATTTGACATTATCTTAAGCATTGTTGTTTGTGTGTGTTTCTGCTTTTGATAAATTTGGTTTAAAATGTTGTTGTTTGGACAAATGTTATTTTCTTTTTGTGGGGTAACTTTTTTGAAGCAATTTTTAGCCATTTCGCCCTTTGCCTAAAAATGGGTCCAAATCAAAAAAAAAAAAGAAAAGAAAAGACATTACAAAAACACCATACATTGTTCCGGAAGCTAAGCAAGCAAAAAAAATAAAAAACCTAGATTTTAAAATTTCATAAACTTTTTTTTTTTAACCCAGCTAATTGTTATCTCATGTGGTTTTAAATTCTTATTTTCATGTATTTTTTTTCTGAACTTCTTTTCAATTTTTTGAATAAATCTATATCATAGATCGTTATACTCTTACATAATAACTGTTTCTTTAAATCTGGCATTTATTACTTTTTAAAGTATTCTTTTCAATTTTTTAGTGTTTATATTTTATCTAAAATCCTGTTATCTTTGCATTTAATGAATCAAATTTGATCAAAAGTTCTACATCTTTTATTTTTTGCCTTGCTTATGCTACAAATCAATACAAACTCAAGTATGTAGCTTATTGGCAATCCATCTTATTACATAAATCATCGAAGATTGTAGGTTTTATTTTGCTTATTATTCCTTTTGCCATATTTATTTCTTATAATCAATCTAAACTCTAGTAATATTTAATAATTCTTTGCCGTTGATAACCTTTTGTACCTTCTAAATTGACCATCAATTCTGTTTATTATTGTATAATTTATTTTTCGACTCATAAATATTTTATGAGAATCTTCTGAATAAAACTAGCCATTTCATCCCATATTAAAAGTTTCTTTGATAATAGCATTTTAGTTTGCCTCTCCCTTAACAACCCATCTTGAAAGATTGATAATTTCTCGTATAAATTTTAAGTAACGAAATTCTGAAATGAGAAGCATTTTGGTTTTTTCTTTCATGCATCATGCTTATTACCGATATGATTATACAAATTGTTCGATATTAGTGTTGACTACTCATTTTGATTTTTTTCTTTTCTTATCAATATTACACATAATTATATGTCTTTTAGCATGACTGAAATTCAAAACCAGGTTTATGGATATGCTAGAAGGTTTGCTAAAGTTGGAATTGCAGATGCTCTTGTTGAAGCACTTCGTGATGGGCTGCGTTCTACTAGTTTTGTTTCAGCATGCATTACTCTGAAAGTTGTTGCTGTCAATGTGAGTTTTTTTGACAATCTTTATTTGAATTGCAAATTTTACAAAATTGTACTGCCCATGGTTACAACTTGCTCATCATTAACACAAAATGACAATACGTGTCACATTCTCAACCTCATTCTAACATTTATGATAGAATTTTTATTTTAATAATTATGCCTTTATATATCGGCATTTAGAAATAAGGTATCCGGTGAGATGAAACTGGAAATATAAGGTACAAATATGTCTGAAATATGATTTGTATTGAATAAATTTCATTCGATGATGTAGAGTTGGCCATGGTATGCATTGCAAATGTTACAGAAATTTTTTTGAATGGGGATAGTTGGAGGGAATTCACTTTCTTTTTAATTAGATTTTTCCCATCTCATTTCTTTATGAGACATAACTCTTGCTCTCATATTTTTTTGACTGAGATGTGAATCTACTCTTTTTATTTAGGAATGATAGAACTTTATTTGTCTACAGGATGAAATTTGCCGTTCAATAGCTGGAAATGGTGGCATTGACATTATTCTTAGATGTATAGATGACTGTGATGAAGCTAGCTTTAAATCGGTTGCTAGAGCCTGTTGTTCTTTGCTATCTAAGGTACTCTTATATCCTTAAGCAAAATTTCATTTTGCCAAGAGCTTATTTAATTGTTTGCAAATAGAAATTATATTTTAGAAAATGATAATTTTTACATAATTTGAGCATGAAATTAAAATTACCCTTTTTGATGAGAATTTGGAGAAGCTTCGTGATGTTTGAAATCATTGTCAGGGTTTAAGCTCACCCAACTAAAAAAGGATTTTAAAATTTTGATAGTTTTTCAAAACATGTTCCTGACTACAAGAAGCCCAATGAGCCCTAAATAGAGAAGTATATTGACTTATTTTAAACTGTGTTCTGCTTTAAGTTGGCAGGGAGTGATGAGAACAAGGGCGCTATTGTACAGAGAGGTGGTCTTGATAAACTAATGAATTTGTCCTTCAGATTTTCAGATGAGCCTTCTATATTGCTTGAGGTACCTTGGCATAATCATTCTATGCTGTTTGTCTTCTGGTTTGCCTAGTGGACATTATTTACATATCTAACACCTAAATCTTACTTTTTCACATTTATACACCCAAATCTTTCATATTACATAAAAAATACAATTACTTTAATTTTTAAAAAGTGAAATACATCTTTTCATACATTGGTAGAGTGTTGCATGTATGTAAAAATTGAAGTTTTGGCATTAGATGTGTAAATACATAGGGTTTGAGTGCTTTGTATGTAAATTATCCAACCTTCTCTTATTAATATAAATCAGTTAATTTATGTTGCAGGTCATGTCAATTATTACCGTGCTTTCATTAAGATCCCCGGCAAATGCTGCACTATCAGTAGAAGCTGGGGCTGGAGATTTAGCAATCCAAGCAATGCAGAAGTTCCCCTCTGAGCATCAATTGCAGAGGCAATCTTGCTTCATGATCCGCAATCTGGTGGTTAGGAATCCTGAAAACCGGTATTTATATTAATATTCATGTTATTCATAATTCATGTTTGTGATGGCTGAAGTACAACTCAGGCTTTGAATTTAATCTTTGGAATTGGGATGGGATGTGAACTGTTATGCTGCAGGATTAATGCAAAATTGATTACCGTTATGTCTTATTTATCTTTACTTTTGGAAATCTAATAAAATTGACATCTTATGATTGTGCACTGGCATTCTAACATAAATATAATTTGATAATTGTCCACCAATATTGTTGAAAGTTTATTTTTTCTATTTTTGTATTGATGTTTGTTGGATAAAAGATGCACACATTAGGTAAGCCTCATTATCTTTAACTTTTATAGGAGAAATATGAATGAAATATATGGAGTAATAGGTCAATTTCATTTCGTGGTAGCTTTCGATGGAAAGGTAGATTTTCGTATTTTAAATTTATTATGGTTTTTGTTTCTAGATTTGTTTCTTTCATTTATAGTGCTGTTTTTTCATGGGGCCATTTACATGCATAGCACACAATTCTTATGTATTTACATATCTCACACCTTAACTTTCATATTTACAGACATAACTCTCAAATCTTTAATACCACATGAAAATTAGTACTATTATCATTGAAAGTGAAATGCATCTTTTCGTGCATAGATTATGAAATTTTAGGTGTGAGATATGTAAATATACATGAATTGTGTGTAAACTTCTTTTTGTCATATGATTCTACCATTTGTGACACCTCTTGTGAATCAGTATTATAGTTCTAATTTGGCATTCTACATTGACAGGATTATTCTTCTTAGCGCCGGCATCGAAGAAGTGATAAGGAAAGCAAAAGGAAGTCACCACACCCAGGAATGCTGCCAGCGCTGCACTGCGGGACTTGGGTTTGGATGATTACAATGCATAGAATTCTACTAAAATTATATTTATTTTTTTGCATCAATATTTCATCGTAGTATAAACTACTTGTGTACTAGTGCTCTTGTTTGATTCTGCTTTTTAGGAAGTTTTGTCTACAAGGCAAACGCCTAGTGTAATCTGTTAATGGGGTGTTTGGTTGAGTTGAATTTGGATGGAAATGAAGTATTTATGCTTAATATATATTTTTTAGGATAATTACATGCAAATCACCCGAAGCATTGATATTTAGAAATTAATCACCCAAGTGATATTTAAAACCAAGTGATATTTAAAACTATTGAATCGACGTATTTATTTATGTCAAGACAAACGATTGAGAATTTGATAAAAAAAAATTATGGGTTGGGCATTTACCATTAATTTTGATATTAGAAAAATGGATGAGGAGGATGGTTGGTTTGTAAATAGCAGGTTCCGGGTGGTCTGTATGAAATTGCCCTTTTTTTGTATGTTTAATCTGAAGCCAAGCCTCCGAAGCATGGGTTGCTTTTTTTGGCGTTTGAGAGAAAGTATTACACAATTTGTGTTCGGAGTCGAATGGTGGCGTCATGTGTCAAGTGGGCCCACCACAATAGATTGAGATTGATTAATGTTAAAATTTGTGAGGTCCACCTGACACGTAGCGACTCACTATTTGACTCCGATGCATCCGGAGTTGCCCTAATATTTTTTCGTTTGAGAGGCCTTCGGAATAGATTCCCGAGCATATTTTTCATAAAATTTATTACCGTTTTTAAAATTAAAAAATATAAAGTAAAGGTATAATTAATTAAAATGTATACTCAGTGTATCCTAGTAAGCTCACTTTTTGTTTTTAGGGATTAATTGGCTTGTTTTTCTAGGACTCATCTATAGGCGTAATGCGTAATAACTGTGATTTAAGATATTATTTTATGGTTATTGTTTTATAGGACTAATGTGATTGTTTGAAGTTATAAAATATATTTTGAAAACTAATGGGGTAATTGAATTTTATAATTTAGTACGATGAGTTTAGAAAATAATATTAATTTTTAAATTTTTAAATTTGTAGAACTTAAAAATAAAAACCTGCTTAATGTGATGGTCTTTTTTTAGCATAAATATGAGAATAAATGATCAATGTAGAACACTGGATTTTGAATTTAAGCCATCAAAAATGCTAATTAAAGATTCTAAATAGGAAAAAAAGTTGTCATTGATGAGTTTAATAAATATAATATATGAGAAATTAATTAAAATTTATATCATGTTAATTGTAAAGTGAGTTTCATAGTTTTTATATTCTTCATAATTCAAAATTTAATAAGGATATCTTAAGGTCTTTTTTTAATCAAAATATCAACCCCTATATCATTGTTTTAACATGGCAATTGCACTCGTCTAACTCAATATAGCAAGTTTAATTTGGAGTGATGCATATGATTCCTACTAAGGACTCTCGTTGGTATGAAAATTTTACATCCGGACTTTGGATGTCTGGACAACGGCCCAGATGCAGCAAGGAGGGTGGATGTCCGATTTCTTCCCACCTCCACTGCATCCGGGCCGTTGTCTAGACATTTGCAGTCCGGATGTAAAATTTTTTCCTTGTTAGTCTGCTTATTTAAGAAAGTTCAAACATGGTAAAAAAAAAAAGATGACGACTCATAAGGTGTGTCGATATGATTATCAAAAGGACAATTTTAAAAAATAAATATTTTCTTAATATATATTAACATTTTCAATATTTTAATTCCAAAATTTAGAAATGGGCATAGTTGCCGGCAGGACCGACGACTAAATGTGGATGTGATAGTTGAGTCATGTGGGTTATATGCAACAAATATTAGTGAAGGTTAAAATGCTACAAATTCATCATTGGTTGACTCCTCCCAGAGGCCACATAGATTTAAGAGTTCCAGTGGATTCTTTCACAACAACACTAGCAAGGAATTCTACTCTAAATTTTAAGTGGAAAAATAGGAAAGAAAAGAAGTATGTAGGGCAATTGGTAGATTTTGTTACTAAGCCAGATTGATATTGAATGTTGCCAATGACCCAAATTACATGTCTGTGTTTGAAGCAGTTGCTAATTTTAGACCTGATTTTACTCCACCTACAATGCATGAATTGAGAACTTGGATACTCAAAGATGAGGTTGTTACAATCAATAAGATGTTAGCGGAGCATAAAAAAACATGGAGTAAATATGGGTGCTCGGTTATATCAGACAATTGGACAAATGAAAAAAGTAGAACTTTGATTAATTTTCTTGTGAATAGTCTAGCTGAGACTTTTTTCTTAAATTTGTGGATGCTTCTAATGCTATAAAAAGTGGTGATTTACTATTCACTTATTTGGATGACATGATTGAGAAAGTTGGAAGTGTAAATTATAATAGATAATGGGTCAAACTATGTGAATGCAGGTAAAAAAATAATAGAGAAAATATAACATATTTATTGGACACCATGTGCCGCACATTGTATTGACCTAATGTTAGACGACATTGAAAAGTTGAAGATTCACGAGAACACACTTGTAAAAGTAAAATAAGTTGTAAAATTCATTTATGGGCACACACGAGTTCTAGGTTTGTTGATATCTTTTATAAAGGAGAGGGAACTTGTTCGTCCAGCTATCACATCATTTCTTATGGCATATTTGACCCTTCAAAGCATTTACAAGCAGAAGCTACCACATTAGGCAATGTTCTCCTGAGAATCACGGTGTTCTAGTCAATGGGAAAAGTAGATGACATGTATAAAAGTTCAAGCTGTTATTTTCTTTGATCCACATTTTTGTAGTCATCTTGCTTATTGTATCAAAAGTGTTGTGTCACTTGTAAATGTTCAAAGAGAGGTTGACCCAGAAAAAATGCCAGTCATGGGTTATATTTATGAGTTAATAGATTCAGCAAAAGAAAAAAATTGTTTTTAATTGTGGGCATAATGAAAAGAAGTTTGGACCTATTTGGTGGAAAATTGATGCAAGATGAAAAATCTAACTTCATAGACCACTACATGCAGTTGTTTATTATTTAAATCCTCAATTTCACTTTGAGGATAATATTTCTAACAATAATGAGGTAAAAGAAGGGTTAATTGCTTGTATAGAAAGAATGTTGGACTATGAAGATCGTTTTAGAGATGATATTTAATTAGGCTTGTATGATAACTCACGAGGAGACTTTGAGAGTTAAGTTGCTATGGATTCAGGACAGTTGAGATCTCGTGCTGATTGGTGGATGAGATTTGGTGGGAAAACACTTGAGTTAACGAATTTTCTAATTCAAGTTCTTAGCCTCACATGTAGTTCATCATGTTGTGAAAGAAATTAGAGAGCTTTTGAATTAGTAATAATTTTTTTATTTCTTAAATTTTAAAAGTATTACTATTTGTTTTCATAATCACATTTTAAAAATAATATTTTTTTATCTTAGATTTATACCAAGAAGAGGAACAGGTTGGAGCACAAGAGGTTGAATACTCTTGTATTTGTAAGATACAATACTTGATTGAGAGAGAGAAGTATAAGAAGAAAACAAGACTTCAATCAAATACTGATAAATGATATAGATTCTGATGAAGAGTAGACTATTGAGAAAAAAAAATTCAATGCTTTCATAGAAACCTTCTTGGATAAATGAAGAACAGGTTTTTGATGCTGATGTAATCAGAAATACGCTCACGACAAATGCAAATAAACAATCACAAATTATTACACAAGGAAGAAATGACATTTTTATAACATTCTCACAGGAAAATGAAGATGAATGAAAGAACAAGTTTTATATATACATTTAATTCATTTTTAGACAAATATGCATTCTTATTTTTTTATAGAGAAAAGATCCTAAATATTTACGAATGCTATTTCGCTTGTGTTTTTAATTTAGGTGACAATGATAAGAAGAAATAAATTATGATTGTGTCTGAGATTGAGCATGATGATGACTTCAATGAAGTTGACAATGAATGTAGTGAATATGAAGGACCTAGTTGCGATTTGGACACAACTATTGGTGAAGAAAAAAAAAATTTGATGATGAATTTGAAGAATGAATAAATTTTAAGGATTGAGATCAAATGATCATAAATTTATTTTTTTTATCAAACATGTTTACTTACTTTTATATGTTTCTACTTTTTTTTTGGTGGATTTTTGCTAGTATCTTGAAGACTCGAATCCTGTAAGACTTGTTCTATTTGTGTTTATTTTTTTTATTATGCACATATAGTTTATTTTTTTCCTTAATATTTATATTCCTTTTTTTTTCTAATACTGGGGGCTTACGCCCGATGCCTTGTGGCTTACGCCTCACCCTATAACAGCTAAGAAGCCCCACCCAACACCCACGCCTTTTAATACATTGCTATTGTTGGCTTGCAGTAGAAGACCATTGAGTCACAACTAGAAACTGACTCGTTCTAACTAGCTAGTCCCTTTAACTAGCATTGTTAAATATTTATATAACAAGTGTTGTGGGTTTTTAATCTGGGGATCAAATCTGGAGGATGATTAATAAAATTGTCTTTGATCACCATTGGAGATTTAGACCGTGAAAAGATTAAAATGATTAGGATCTTTAAAATTTGAACCTATGATGCACTAGAAAGACTGCCAATGGTATTGATTCATAGATCACACCGTTTTTTGTTTAATGGAATGGAAGCAAAGAGAAAAGACATCGAGCCTATTCATTATTCAACCTGTTTTTCTCAAAACTTTGACATTGGATTGATGAAAAAATTAAAACTTTGATTAATGTTTTTATGAATAGTCAAACTGTGACTTTTTACTTTAGAAATGTAGATGCTTTTAATGCTGTAAAAGTGGTGAGTTACTATTCACTTATTTTTATGACCTGATGGAGGAAGTGGGGAAATAAATATGGTCTAAATTAAAACAGGTAGTTAGTCAAATTATGTGAATGGGTGTAAAAAGATAATGGAGAAAGACAACGTATTAATTGGGTGGTTATTGAAAAGACAACAAATTAAAAATTAATTATAATTTGTTAGTTAATGTAGAAATTAATTTGAACATTTTTGTTAATATATAGAGAAAATAATAATCAGATTTAATAAAATATTTAATAATAATATTATTATTTATAATAAAATAAATAAAATTAAAGTAGTAAACGCCTCTATATGGGAGAAATTATTCCATACGGAGTACGTACGCAATTCTGCATGCGAACTTCAGTAATGTGCCGCCACGTGGAGGTTATTGTGAGGTTATTGATGTGAAATCACAGAGGTTATTGGGGGGAGGTTAATGCGGGGGTAATATAAGAGTTATTGAAATGAAACCACAAAGGTTATTGGAGTGGAATCACAAATGTTATCTGGGGGTTATTGGGGGTAGGGCTGTCAAAATGCTCGTTGTTCGCGAACAGTTCGTGTTCGGCTCGTCCGGGAGTTCGTGTTCGATTCATTCAATAAACAAATGAGACAAATACAAATATATTTTTTTTTGTTCAGTTTATAAACGAACCAAACACGAACGATCATTTATTTGATCGTGTTCGAATCGTTATTGTTTGAAATATAAAATAATTATAAATAAAAAAAATTATCATATTTTAAAAATTATTATATACTTTAAATTTTTTTCATATTTTAAAAAATTAAATCCTATAAATTATGATTTGATCTTCAGCTTCGTCTCTAAGCTTATATTAAATTATATAATTTTGTATTTATCTTCAGGTTCATCTCTTAGCTTAAATTTTCTTATATTTCTTTTAAATTTATTTAGTTTCATTGAGTGAAGCTAGTTTTTGAGAGTAAAATCTCGCATATTGCCTCTTGATCCGAATTTTTTATGGATTAAATATAATATTATGGTTTTATTGTGAGTTATGCTTCAGCTATTTTGCATGTGTTGTGATTCATATATGTTTAAGCATTATTTCATATAGGTTTAAGCTTTTAAAAGATTTCGAACTATTCAAACAATTCGAACAATACAAATAAATTTGTAAGATTTCAACAAATTCAAATAATTCGAATAATTCAAACAATTTGAGCATTTCAAACATTTCAAACATATTTTAAACAAATCAAATCGAACACGAACAATAACTTCACGAACAATTCCAAACACGAGTCTATTTCAAACACACGTAATTTCAAACGAACAAAACACGAACACGAACACGAGCTATCTTCGTTTGTGTTGGGTTCGTTTACACCCCTAATTGGGGGGTTATTGAGGGTTTATTGCGATGTTATTGGAATTAACGCTTCAATAACTTCCCAATAACCATCTCAAATAACCTCCCTGATTCTAATACGGTTTCACTTTAATTTTTTTTTATGTGAGCCCGATATAACACACATGACGGTATATTATTAGAGTCCGCACGTAGACTTGCGTACGTACTCCATATGAATATATATATATATTTGTCTTTTTACCTATTTGTTACATATTATGTGCCCATACTCATAATTTTGCCAATAATTGAGCGATACATATGTAAATTCTCTTTCTCTGGTGTGTACTGATACATTAGTATTTCTGAGATAATATTATTTTTTTAGCATCACGGTGGGATCATTGCATACGTGACACCCAACTGAGTACTGATATATTAATATTGCTAAGGTAATATATTTTTTTTTCATGGAGAGGGGTTAGTAAGATTTTGCCAATAATTGAGCGATACATATGTAAATTCACTTTCTGTGTACTGATACATTAGTATTTTTGAGGTAATATTTTTTTTTTAACATCAAGTAACGCATTCCTACCCGCGCCACTCCGTTATTTTCATCTTGGTTGTCTAATGGCCCAGTGAAAACGCAAGGAAGAGAGAGCAAGAGATGCCAAGAGCCTTGTTCGTTCTCTCTAGCACTCCAAAGTCTGTCATTTCATGTCCAAAACCTTTCTCCCACGCATCAAGCTGCCCCTTCCCCGCACTCCAAACTCCCCAATACCCATTTCTCGAGCCCGCAAACTCGCCGCCACCATCACTGAAATCCTACAAACTCGCGATACTAATTCTCAATGGGAAGAATCCCTAGAAGATGTCTTTCCCGCCTACGAGGATATCTCATCCATTGTCGCCCACCTTCGCGACGCAGACTCAGCCCTCGCCTTTTTTTCCTGGGCCCGCCTGCACCCCTCCACCGTCATTCCAGACTCTGCGTCGTACTCCGCATTGCTGTGCCTCCTTGCCAGAACTTGTCGCTTCGAAGAATCCCAGCTAGTGCTCGAAACTATGCTAGCGGAAGGAAAGACTCCAACTTGCGAAGCCTTCAGCACACTTGTCGGCTCCTACGCCCGTTCTGGTATGCAAGATAAGGCCTTGAGCGTTTATTACAACATGAAGGAGCAATTGAGCTCTGTGCCATATGTATCCGACTGCAACTTTCTGTTGAATTTACTGGTAGAGCATGGTTGTCTCGTGACTGCACAAGAAGTGTATGATGAAATGCTTAAGACGGATGGTGGAGCGAACAACTTTAGCACGGGCATCATGGTTAAAGGATTGTGCATGCATGGAAGGATGGGCGATGCCAGGAATTTGATGAATGATAGATGGGGGCGAAGCGTTGTTCCAGATGTGGTTTTCTATAACATGTTGATTGATGGGTACAGCAAGTGCGGCAATGTTAGGATGGGTTATTTTCTGTTACGAGAGATGGAATTGAAGGCATTTGTGCCTACAGTGTCTACTTATGGGGCTATAATTAAGGGATTTTGCGGGAAGGGGAATTTTGAGAAGATTGATTGGCTAATGTCGGAAATGAGGACTCGAGGATTAAAGCCAAATGTGTTTATTTATAACAACATCATTGATGCTAGGTGTAAGCATGGTTCAATTCTTGAAGCAAAAGCAGTTTTGAAGCAGATGATTTTGAGTGGTTGTCAACCTGATATTGTAACTTACAACATTCTGATTTCAGGTTATTGTAGGTTTAGGAGGGTTGGCGAGGCTAAGAATCTTCTTAGAGAGGCTATTGGAAGGAGCTTGGTTCCAAATGAGTTCAGCTACACTCCTCTTATTCATGGATATTGTCAGGAAGATAGTGTTGCTTTGGCTTTAAATTTGCTAACTGAGATGATGGAAAGGGGGCATAAGCCTGACTTGGTAACTTTTGGAGCTCTTATTCATGGGCTTGTTCTTGCAGGAGATGTCCATGAGGCATTGGCTATTCGAGAAAAGATGGAAGAAAGAGGAGTGATCCCTGATGCAGCTGTCTATAATGTCTTGATGAATGGTCTTTTTAGGAAGGGCATGGTTTGTTCTGCTCAAAAGTTGCTTTCCGAGATGCTCGATCAGAATGTTATGCTGGATGAGTTTATTTATGCTACATTAATTGATGGCTTTTCTAGGAACGGGGATTTGAAAAATGCTTCAAAGGTCTTTCAGTTAATGGAAGAAAAGGGTATCAGGCATAGCGTTGTTGTCTATAATGCCCTTATCAAAGGTCATTGTAAGGCAGGATTGTTGAATGAAGCTGTCATGTATATCAAAAGAATGAGGCAGGAAGGACATCTGCCAGATGCATTCACGTATACTACATTAATAGATGGCTATGCGAGGCAATACAATATGGATGGGGCTTTAAGGATTTTCGGCGAGATGGTAAAAAACGAGTGCAAACCAAATGTGGTTACTTATTCAGCATTAATTAGTGGATTTTGCAAGAGAGGTGATTTTGATGCTGCCATTTCTCACTTCAGGGAGATGCAATCTCGTGGTATTGTTCCTAATGTTGTAACATATAGCATACTTATCGGCGGTCTTTGTAAAATGGGGAAGGTTGTGAGTGCTGCCTATTTCTTTGAAGAGATGCTGTGCAGTAAATGTTTTCCTAATGATTTTACATTTCGTTATCTAATTAGTGGTCTCATTAGTTGCTGGAAGGATATAAATTTTGTTGTTGAGAGGTGTCAGGGTGTAAAAACTGAGCTCAAAATGATAGATATGTTTAAGAATATGATTTCAGACGGATGGGATCATAGGACTGCTGCATATAATGCTATAATATTCTGCCTTTGCAAACACCAAATGCTTTTGAAGGCATTAGAAGTGCGAGATCACATGATAAAACAAGCCTGCTTTCCGGATTCCATCACAATTCTTCTCCTTCTCCATGTAATTTGTGCACTAGGAAAATCACATCATTGGAAGGACCTTTTGTCTTGTAATTTTGAACAGAAGGAACTTGAGGTTGTGCACAAATACACAAGCCTGTTAGATCAGAACCTAAATGAAGGAAAGTCGTCTGAAGCATCATGCATTTTGCAATCATTGCTTGAAGAGCAGCGGTGCTTTCCAGAGTTGAACTGCAGAATTACTGCTGCTTAAAATACATTTATTACAGAAGGGGCAATGAGTTGGCTTTCTTTTAGAAGTGAGGTTCTTTGCAGAACATTATTAGGAGTTTGAGATATAGTTGGTGGATGGAGAGCATATCTATGAGAATTTTAGCCTGTAAGTGCAGAACAGTTCAGAAAGGCTGGACAGGATTAGAAAGAGGGGAGAATGTGTAAGAAGTGATACATGAGATGCTGGTGTGGCTTTTCTTATACCCAATGGCATTCAATTTCTTCACACGTATGCAAGATATTTGGGCTTCGAGACAAGAGCTAAGTGTATGTATTTTCTATTTTTGTTTCATATCTGTTGTAAATTTGTTTGAAAGATATATTTATGTTATTATACTTTTGTTTCTTTTCTTATCTCTGTTAACCAACATTTCAGCATGGCTCAATATCTAGTGCGGAAATTTTATGTAAGTAGTACGAAATATACTAGGTCAAGAGTCTAGGCTATTGTATGAAATAAATTGAGTAAATGGTGAATTAATACATTGCTAACAGATACAAGGAAGACAACAATTAGTAGGTTTGTTGAGTTGGGATGGAAACTTGGGCTTCAATTGGTTGACAATCAAAATCACACCACAGAAAAATGATCAAACTGATTTGAGAAATCCGGAACAAAATATCGAATAGAAACACAACAAAGTAATCTAAAAAAAACACACCCAAGATTTAGCGTGAAAAAACTCGATTACTGAAAGAAAACTATGGAGCCGCACCACACCAAAAATCTCACTATGAAAGGAGAAATATAAAGAAATTTACACCACTTGGATGTTCTCTTTACATCACTAAAACCTACAACAACTCAGTTCGAAATCCTCTCTTGATCGCGCAAGAAAAATCACACGCTTAGAAATACCTCTTAAACTTCCCGCTCAACACGAGTAGTTCGAGAATTCTCTGCATTCGAGAGATTCACAAGAAAAAGTTCCATCGCTCCGAATGGAGGGTTTAAGAATTGAATAAGGAGATAACTGCCTTTGGCGTAATCATGCTGCTTCTCAGCGTAATTATTCTAACCGTTTTGTTCCAGAACCTGCAATCGAAAAAGCCACGACGCAGGTACTCCACTACTTAGCGCGATCATGCCGTCCGACGTAGCTACGCCCAATATTGGCGTGGCTACGCCAGTCTTGTGGCACAGGGGCACCATTTTTGCAACACTAGGTTTTCTTTGTCTCTGTCGTGGTTGCTGTTTCATCCTAAATAAATCAGACTCTTCCCTCAACATGTTGCGTGCTGAAAAATTTATGGCGTTAGAATAATAGATTAATATTTTAGTGTTGCACGAAAATGCAACATATACAGAGATAAAAGAAATATTGAAATAGGGTTTAGAATCTATAGAATCTGGCCTAATCAAAACAATCTATTATAAATTTCAGGTTACAGAGTTTCACTCTTTAGGTTTAGAATATTTGATTACAGAATTTTGAACGAGTTTGAAGATTAAGCGAATCAATCACAAGTCTGTAATTTAGAAACCAAGAAAATAGTTGAGCAACAACAACCACTATGGTGTTCGACAATGATTGCTGGTTTTTGCTAGCTTCGAGTTTTCTTCAAGAATGTGAAATTAGCTTTTCGCGCACTCATTCCCCCACCATTTTAAAATGCAATTCTATTTATATAGTTGTGGGACGGTTTTTGTGGTAGATTTAATAAAATTTTGAAAAGATTCAATTTGACTGTAAGCATAATTAATTTTGAGATCATTTGACTTTTTAAATATTGCTCAAATCTTCTAATCTTAAATTAATATTTTCTTCAAAAAACTCAAATGTATGCATTAAATCACTTTTAGTGTCCTTGGGTTCACATTATCGAGATGTTCAATTTAGCTATAAATTCGCTAAAATTGATGGATGAATGATCTTGAATTTAATTCCAAAAGTCTTCTTTATCCAATTTGCATCTAGATTTGTGCCTGATCAACTAAATTTTTTTGGTGACATATCAAGGTTCAAACACCTTTCCTTGGTGTTGTAGTCGGTGAACTTACTGAGCAGGTTGGCTGGCTTCCTTTATTTTCTGCTTTGATTAGCCTTCCCTGTACAGGAAATTGTGAGTGTATTTTTACTGCGGGCTTTGCCTGTTTGAAACTGAGAAATTGAGAGGGAGAGAGAAAAAAGATAGGTATTGGGTGAAGAAAGGTATTGAAGTGGAATCACTCTCTTTTGATTTCTACTTGAAATTAACATCCCAAAATCTTCATCTATCCAGAGTGCACTTCAGTAATCCTTATTCTAATTTTTTTATAGCACTCAAATTATCTCTAGGCATCCTTGTAGTAGCCAGCTATTGCTAAGGTAGTGGAGTAATTGATGGAGTAAGTTTGGGTAGTCTCTTTAATCATCTCCATCTTAATTTCTCCCTCCCTCCATCGCTAGCTTCTTATTGAATTTCATTAGCTATTTTAGCACCTCGTTAAATCATATTTGCTATTACATCAAATGAAAAAATATAAATGGTTCTCTTTCATATGCTTAAAATTTTGGCTTGAAAATCACCGGATTATTAGACCAAGCTTTGTAACATCTTTGGTCTCTTTGGCCTATGCTCTCTCAAAATGGCGCTAAAGGTCATGGTTTGATTGAGGTCATGTGATTTGTGGTTCCTATTTGTCTTAGTAACTTCAAGCATTGTTGAGTATGGCTCAATAATGGGTGACTTTCATGTAGGCTTCGCATAATTTTGTGAGCTCTTGCTTCATGATATTTGATGACGTGAAAAGGTCTTGCTTTGAGAGGGAGTGATGGCTAACATGGAGAGTTTTCGCATGATCACATGAGAGTATTGAGTTTAGTCCCAAATCTACGAGTGAAAGAAGTGTTGGCATTGAAATATTAAGTATTTGGCCTTCTTTAATAGGCTTAAGCTTTTTGAGTAATAAATGAGTTTGACTACTTATGTATTAAACCAAACTTTGGTCTTACTTTACTTTCTGACACTTTAACGTGTTAATTGACATTATACTGCACCACAACTTCGCGGTTCACACTGCCTAGCCTCGTTGTGCCTTGCTCTTTAGGGCTGACATATCTGTCAAGCTTTGTGCCTTGTTCTTTAGGGTTGGCCACCTTTTCTAAATTTAGTCAGGTTTTGTTTCTCATGCAATAAATCAGATTCTTGCAGGAAATCAGATATTTATGGATCCTGTTAATCTTATTTGAATGCTATAGTAATTTATATTTTTTTCTTTAACCTAGAATTTTGAATGTTCTCCAATCTATACAAGCAATTAGAGTGTTACATGGATGAAGCCAGATGATGCAGGAAATCGGATTTTGAATGTTCTCCAATCTATACAAGCAGGAAATCAGCTGGAAGAGTGCATGGTTTTTCATCTAAAGTCATTTTCGTAGAACAATAATTTGCATTAATATAACACTGACGTTGCTGGTCCCAAGCTCAGATGTGAAAAGTAGAGGGTTGTGTTTGGTAGTCGACAACCAACTTAAAACTTGTCGAAATAAAATCATGACATGAATCCTTTTGAATATTGTGTAAGTGCTAGGACGTCCCATGGAAGCGACGTGTTGTATGTCTTGAATACAATGAAAAGTGTGTAAGGGTCGCTACACCGGCCTCCCGGGTGTAGTGTCAAATAAGCAAGGGTTCTCACATTATGGACAAATGCGAGTAAAGAAGTTAGTTTATGAAAATAATGAAACTAATATTAGGATAGGATCTTGGAATATAGATACTCAATATAGAGAATATAGATACTCTCAATGGTAAATTAATAGAATTAGTTGATATTATGATGTATAAAAAGATTAATATCTTATGTATTCAAGAAACTAAATGAGTTGGAGAAAAGTCTACGAAAATTGATAATTTAGGTTTTAAACTTTGTTATTCTGGAAAGAGTTGCTCTAAAAATGGGGTAGGTGTAACTATAGATAAGAGTTGTAAAAATTAATTTGTAAAAATTAATAGAGTTAGAGATAAAATTATAGCTCTTAAGATTATTATTGATATTAAGATTTTAGAAGTGCTTGTGCTTCTCAAGTAGGTTTAGATATAGAAAAATTTTTATTTGAGGATTTAAATGGACATTTCGGTAGAGTGGTAGAAGATTTCAGAAATATTCATGGTGGCTATAGCTTTGGAGTAACTAATGAAGAAGGTAGAACCACTTTAGATTTTGCTTTAACGTGTGATTTTGTTATTATTAATACTTTATTTAAGAAAAGAGATGAACATCTTATGAGAAGAAAAAATCGTCGAGATTATAAAGATTGCAAGGTCATTCCAAGTCAGGATTTAAGTACCCAAAATCGATTATTAGTTATAGATTTTAAGATGAATAGTTGTGAATTAAAAAATATTGGGACTTATCATCATAAAATTAAATGAGAGAACCTAAAAGACGCAAATAAAATTATTTTTATGAGTAAAATTCAAGATTTCAAAATTTGCGTTGTTTATGAACAAGTGAATGCTATGTGAGATAAAGTAACAAACACTATTAAACAAGTACCAAAAGATGTACTTGGAGAATCAAAAGAAAAAGTCTCTATAAATAAAAATTGTTGGTGGTGGAATAATAACATGCAAGAAAATATAAAATATAAAAAGTTATTTTATAAAAATTGATTTAAATGTAAAAGCTTAGAGAACTCGAAAAAAAATCAAATGGCTCGCAAGGAGTCTAAAAGAACAATCCGTGATGCTAAAAATTCTGCTTTCAGTGGTCCTTATAACCGATTAAATACTAAGGAGGGTGAAAATTATATGTATAAACTAGCCAAACAAAGAGAAAAGAAAAGTAAAGATTTAACTCAAGTAAAGTGCATTAAAGATAAAATTCAAAAAATATTTTTCTTAGATAAGGTATTCAATATAGGTGGGTGAGTTATTTTAATAAATTTTTTGATAAAATTTCTGAAAATACGATCGAACTTAGTGATCTTAATATCGTTAATAATAATAAAAAGTTTCATTTTTACCGTCACATTAGTAAAAAAGTTGAGGAGGCTTTAAAGAAAACCAATGGTGGAAAGTTTGTAGGACCTGATGATATTCCAATTTTGAAGTGTGGAAATTTTTAGGAGATTTGGGAGTTTCTTGGCTTACTAAACTCTTTAATATTATTTTAAAAAATAAAAAAGATGTCTGAGGAGTGGATGAAGAGTATTTTGGTCCCATTTTTAAGAATAAAGGGGTTGCACAAGAGTGCGCAAATTATTAAGGAATTAAGTTGACGTGTCATACTTTAAAATTACGGGAGAGTGTAATTGAACATAGATTAAGATGTATTACAGAGATTTCTCATAAGCAATTTGGATTTATGTCGGGCAGGTCTACTATGGAAGCTATACATTTATTGAGAGGTTTGAAGGAGAAGTTAAAAAATAATAAGGAGAATCTACATTGGATTTTTATTGATTTAGAAAAACCTTACGATAAGGTTCCAAGAGATATCCTTTGGAGAGTTCTTGAGAAGAAATGTGTTGATATGACTGATATTTAAGTCATTAAAGATATGTATACTAGAGGTGTTTCTTGTGTTCGAATTGAATGAGGATTGACCAATTATTTTCATATTTCTGTTGGATTACATCAGGGATCGGCTTCAAGCCCATATCTTTCTGCTTTAGTTATGGATGGTCTTATTGGACATTTACAGGAGTGTTGACCTCATTTTTGAGGTCTTCTTTTCCCTTCTCTAGATACCCTAGGATCTAGCTTTAAGATCTCTGTTTTGACTCTTTTAGAGGACTAGACTGGGACTCACCCCCCTTTAGAAATTCAAGCCATTTTTTTACTCTTTGTAGTTTCATATGAACGGTTTTAGATCCTCAATATTCAATTGAGTCGATCGAAAAGCCGACATATTGAAACTTAAATTGGACTCCTATAGAAATTTGAAAGACATAGGTGAACCCCACTACGTTCGACGTCTGATTTTCTGCCGCAAGCAGTTTATTTGACTATGGTTGTCGTTTAGGCGAGGACCGATCATCAATCGCTCGTTAAACGGCTCCGGTTGGGTCAAAATAATTTCATTTGTCGTGCCACGCGCGAATCGAAGTTAATTTGGCGCGATCGTCGACGAATTTATCCAGATGATTCCGGATGACGAAACGGACTGCGCCGTCGTGTCCGGAATGTCGATTTTAGCTAGGGAGGACACCCATTTTGTTGGGGTGCTGCACATGAACGAATTGCACAAAATTTGATTTTTTTTTTTTTTAAGTTTTAAAATCCCTAAAATAAAAAAAATAAAAAAATAATCTCAAGCCTTTTTTTTTCACGCTTGCATTCCTTGCCCTAGCCGAAATTTCTTTCTCCTCTCCTCTCTTGACTCCTCTCTTAACCGAATCTTGAGGGTTTCTTGCCAGTCTTCCGGTCATCTTCCCCCTTTCGGAGCCCTCGTCGCCGATGGCTTCGCCGGTAGCTTGTCTCTAACGGATTTTTCCAAGTCTGATAACCTTCCTATTTTGAATCTCGTTGGGATTTTTACTCTTGATGGATGATTCTCCTCACCGTCCGATGCTCACCGCCGGTGAACCATTCTCTCATCTCTACCTAAATACCCCTTCGAGAGAAAGATTTAAGAGAGATTTTTTTTTCAGTCAGTAACTTCTGGGAGAGTTTCGCTGCTAGGATATTTTTTTGAATTTGTTCATTAAGAAAGAACTTCGGGCTGGCATTTCGTTTGGACGGTTTGGAGATTTCTTTCGATTCAAATTTTCTTTTGCTGCTTGTTCTCTTTAAGGTTTACAATTTCTGTGAGTAAAATTTCTCTCCTCCATGACTTTCTTCTTTAGTTATTAATGCGATATTTACCTTCATGAAGGAAGCTGTAGCTAGCTTATTCTTTACTATATGGTTGGATCTTTTGCGATTGCAACTGAATTTTCTTTGCTTTATTCTATAAAATTGCAGTCATATTGGAGAACCATCTAGACAGTTTTCTCATGTTCACACATATATATATG
>NW_018164896.1:595173-602798 GCF_001263595.1 Phalaenopsis equestris
TATTATTTAGAGGATCATGAATTTGTTTATATTTCTTTAATAAAATTAACTTTGTATTATTTGGGGTTCGGTTTTGGTTCTCCTTGCTGTCCCTTATTTAAATACATGTTAGAAGTCGGTTTTTATGACTAGGAAAATATATTTGGGGGCTCGGTTTTGGTTCTCCTTGTTGTCCCTTGTTCAAATACATGTTGGAAATCATTTTATGGCTTGGAAAATATATTTGGGGTTCGGTTTTGGTTCTCCTTACTGCTCCTTGTTCGAATACCCGTTGGAATTTATTTTTATGCTTTGGAATATATATTTGGAGCCATATTTATCTCTTGTTAGGATTAACTTCTTGTTTACATAAATTTCGTAAGTTTGAACTTAAAAGTAGAAGGTGGATGTTATAGAAATGCTTAAATGATTACTTCTCTCATTTTCTTGATATGAACTATATGAAATTTTGTTGGATGAGTATATGAAATATTGTGGTGGCCTATTAGTTTGAGATGAGGAGTAATAGGCCATGATGCAAAGAACCATTTGACAGCTCAGTTTATAGCTGAAAATATAAAATCAATATTCAATTAGTGCGATGCCCCTTTCACCCCTAGATCGTCAACAACTCAAATCTTTTCAAAAGGTTCGAGAATTTGTACTCACAAAAGAACAGATACTATGAATACTACACAGATATTACACTTACGAAAGAACAGATACAACACTACACTGTAGACACCATATCCTGACTAATACATGCATACATTGGATATCACCTACGCATACATTTCATACATCACATAGTACCTCTTCCACACCACATACAGATACACCACATATCTTTGTTTGATGGATCTAGATATGAGCATATCACCTTCTTTTTTTTTACTGCATACACTATATCCACACATTACACCCCGTATGACAAATATTACACTTGCACAAGAAATATATACTACACTCATACACACTATGCAATTCACACACTACACCCTGCACGACAGATCCTACACTCACATATAGGTACACCACACTTTGAGGGGTTTAGATACTGCTCTATTCACATATTCACTAAATGATAGGGTTTAAGACTGTCTGATTATAGTGGTGATTCGTTGGTGGCCTCTAGTTGATGTTGATAGGTTGACCTTGATATGTCAGTTGCCTGTGGGATCGAGATAGAGAGAAAAGAGGTCTAGTCTGAGCCTATCCCCAAATTGAAATCTAATATCTCATCTTGAAACTTTCATATGCTCATCATTTAACCTTTCTTTTAAAATCTGCAAATGTTTACCTAACCCATTTATATCATATAATTGCAATATGTTTTGAAGTTTTAGCGGAATTTGATCAGGTACGCTTTTATTTATTTAATTTATGTACTTTATTTTCTGCATATTCACTTTGATTTTGCATCGTACTATACTTCGCTACATATCTCATGCACTTTCATATTACCTTTTACAACATAGTCTTTTTCGTCTGTTCTTTGTTGTATTGTATACATTTACTAGTATTCATGCTTTAGTTGTTACCTTTCTAGTATGTTTGTGCGATCCCCTAGGATAGGCCGTTCGAGGCATGATTTTTTTTACTATTCTCTCTTCTCTCTCTCCTTTTCTCGGAACAAGATGACGACGTGGTCGGTTGACGATTCATCTCCGGAAAACGATCGGGACAACTACCAAAGACTGAAGGATGAGCTTATGCAGAACCTCGATAGATTTAAATAACATACCTATAGGACGTTGAGGTCGTTCGTCTGTCGCGACGTAAATCCTCACATTATCTTTTGGGACTTTCTACGATTTTCATATCGTACGATATAAGTCCTAAACTTTTTAGACTTTCCGAGGTTGTCTGGTACGACATAAATCCTCACATTTTCTCGGGCTAGTTGCATATGACGTGCAGATACAAGTCCCGAACATCTAAATAAATTGCAGACCTGAAACATCAAATAACTTCTCTTTCAAAGATGTAAAGCCAAACCATAGATTAGTTTGAGATGCTATTGAATCTTCTTCAGTATCTTCGACATCTCCTACTTTTCGTTCCTTTGGATTCCGAAAATAACTATTCCTATTTGAACCTATCCCATTTGACTTTTTCTATGAACAATTATGAAAACTTGAACGTTGAATTCTTGAAGACAAAACCTCTGATCATTATCGAGAGTTTTCTTAGGTAACTTCGGTTGTCTAAGATGTAATTAACTATAGGGGCTTGCTCCTATAGGGAATTTAAGAACCCAGGTTAATCTAAACCCTATCTAATCTGTATATTAGATAGGGGAATTTGTCAGCTATAAATTTCGCAGACCAAAATAGAGTTATAAACTTTTAAGTTTAGATAGTTAAAACTGTCAATAAGTGATATTTTCATCCTTCAAGATAATATATCATTTATGGTATCGTGCTCAGCTGTTTAAACTATTAGATATATGAGGTATACTCGGTCTCATCATTTCTCAAAAAATAAAAAGATATCATTTTCACAAAATTAAAATTACATTATATATATATATATATATATATTAAATTCCAAATTTAAATTTTAAAAATCTTATTTTTTCGAAAGAAAAATAGCCGACAAGGAGTATATACCTTGGTGTATGTTTTTTGCTGATGATATACTTCCCTTGGATAAGACGAGAAAAACCCAGAAAAAACTTCAAGAAAACCTTAAATTATGGAGGTCTAAATTGGAGTCTAAAGGCCTTCATTTGAGTAAAACTAAAAATGAATACATGGAATGTAATTTTAGTAGTAGTAGCTCTAGTGACAGATGTGTAACTTTGGGTGATCAAATTATTAAAAGATGTGAACTATTTAGATATCTCGGGTCTGTTGTTCAAAACAATGGTAATATAGATGGGAATGTTTATAGTAGAATTCAAATTGGTTACTTGAAGTGGAGGAATGCTTCGGGCCTTTTGTGTGATAGAAAAGTACTGCTTTGATTGAAAGGAAAATTTTATAAGATGGTGGTGAGACTTGCAATGCTCTATGACACTGAATGCTGACCTTTGAAAGAGAAGCATAATACTTAGTTAAATGTTGCCGAGATGAGAATGATTTGGTGGATGAGTGACTTTACACTTAGAGACAAAATGTGAAATGAATATTTTCGTGATAGGGTTGGTGTTGCTCCAATGACGGACAAAATTAGAGAGAGTCGTCTTTGATAGTTTGGTTACATTAAACGTAGACCATCTGATGATCCGATTAGGAGAGTAGATGTTTTAGATTTGACTTATGTTAAAAAAGGCAGAGGCAGATCTAGGAAGACTTGGGATTATTGTATAGAAAATGGCCTTAATTTATTAGAACTAAATGAAGACAGGACACTAAATAGGACGCAATGGAGGAAAATGATTCATGTAGCCGACCCCACGTAGGTGGATTAAGGCTTAGTTGTTGTTGTTGTAATAATTTGCATTAATATAACAACAACAACAAGCCTTTATTCCTCTAAGTCATGTAGCCCTGGAGAGTAAGTGACCGATTGTCTCGTTAAAGGACTTAGTTCATTAGATTTGTTTAGATTATGTGACAAGATGAGCTTAGTGGATATGATTTGACTATCTTGAGGGGGAATATTGAGATTTGTATCTTATTTTGATTGATCTAATTTTAAGTAGGGAATATAGAAGAAGTCTTGGGGTTATTTGTAATAAGGATTGTAAGGCTTTTTAGAAGCCAAAGTCATGAATAAAGGAGAAATGATTTCTACCAAAGTTTTCATTTCTATAAAAGCAGTGCACAACTGTTTTGTTACTAAATGCCATTTAATGTTATATCTATACTTTTGGATACCTTTCTCTATTCTTTTGCCTTCAATCCCCTACGAAAATCTTAGATTTCGTTTGTTGCTTTAATGTCTCAAAACCTTTTGTGCTACTTTTATTGTGAACTACTTGTATGAGACGATAAAAATTTAATCAACAATCAATATTGTGGTAGGAAAGTTGCTCTAATCCTAACAATAGGACCAAAGTCTTTATTGTTATATATGAAGTTCCGTGTTTTGCTACATTTTCAAGAGAAAAATGATCCATTGACTTGTTGCAGAGAGGTTATTTTAGTCTCATAATCTATAAAATTGTCAATTTAGTGCCCCCAGGATGTTTTACTATGGGTTGAAATAGTTCATAAGGAGGATTATTTTAGCCCCATTAAAAGTGTCACCTATGATAGTTCCCCTGCATCAGAACCACAGTCATTAACCTACCAAAGGTTTTATTGCCCAGTATGATTTTTTTTTTTTTTTATTATTTTTGCTTTGAGACTCTTATACAAGAGTGCACCCATATATCTAGTTTTAGCTTCTTCTTTCCTTTGTTTTTCTCCAACGATGGAGAAAGAAAACTTTGATTTTTTTGTCACTCCCGAGTAAGTTTTCACCTGTAGTTATGGATGTCATTTTTTTTTTATTTCAAATTTTATTTTGAAAAAGAAAATCTTCGCACAATACTTGAATTAACTTGTGCGCTTCAGCTCGTTTTAAGCTTATATTATCCTAATGCCTAAGTTTTCAACATGTACACAATTTTCATTATTTTTAGGACTCCCATGCATATTTTCCAAGTATGTTGACAATTTTGTGAATTGATATTCAATTATGTACTGTGCTGTCCTCCTAAAACCACGAACCTTGTTGTCAGCAATTTTTTCGTCGTCTACATTCTCACTGATCTATTCTTGATAACACCACTTTTCTTGGTCATGCAGTTTTGGTTTAGTGAGGGAAATAAATAGCTATTTCTATAAAATGAACTAGATGAACTGCAAGGACATTGTTGTTTAATGTGCTTCCTGCCGTGCTGAAGGAGAATGCTATGAATGAGCAGGAGCTGAAGTGGCAAAAGTCTTTGGCCTGTTTGGGGCAGCTGCAGCTGTTTGAAGAAGCAACTGTGAACTTACCGCAAAATAAACTATTATTCAAGAAGTTATGGTGGCTATTACAAATTTTTATAATTTTCAACAGGTCAAACTGCAGTTTTCTGACAGCCATTGATTGTAAAACACAGTTTTTCTCACCACTTCTTCTTGAGAAAGTAGGCAAAATGCAATTTTTCCAAACACATAAGCGATGTGGTGCAAAATGCAATTTTGCCATATGCATAAGCATTTGCGGTGCGGATCACACCATTGCCCCAAACGGGTCCTAAGAGGTCCATAGTAGTTGATTTGGAGTAGCGGTGAGTCCTTACTAGCTATTCTTCTCGGTTGTCTATTCTATATTGCAATTAGAAATTTTGTTCGATTCAGAGTTTTATCTCACTAATTCTTTTATAATCAAATAACTCTTCTAAAAGTGCTTCGCTAATCTTAGAAATTTAGTTGGATATCTTGATTTTCTGCTAGCAGAAAACCTCCATGTAGCCAAAAAACTTTCCATGGAGCTTACTAATCCGGTGGCGTCAATGGAATTCTGAAGAAAATAGAGTATGCCAGACTGCTGCAAACCGGGAAGAGTAGAGGAAATTGGAGCACAAGCCGGAATTTAATGCAGCAGAAACTTTACGTTGGAGCTTCTTTGTTTTCCAGTTAATTGGAGCACGAGCCAGAATTTATGGTGCTGGGGAGGACAGCAGAGGAAATTAGCAGAGAAGGATTAGAGAAGAAGGATTCTTTGGGAGAAATTTTAAAATTTTAATTGATTTTTTCTGCCAGTAATTAAGCCTATTTAAAGGTTAATGCAACAGAGATAAGTGCGTATCCTTCCTTGAACAAACTATAAAAAAGGAATTCTATCTATAAATAATGATATAGATAAGTTCCTACTAAATAATAATTTTTATATGAATTATCTTAATCTGAATTGAATTTTAAACATAACATCCAAACAAATTAAAACAGTTTGAATTCACTATTACCCTGCTGTAATTTGAAATTTGATTCAATTGGCGAGCTTTTGCAGGTTTGATGTCCCTTATATGATGCCCAATTTATATGATTCTATCGTACTCTAGTTCGATTTTATGTGAGCTGACACTCTTTATCTGTAATTTTTTCTTTCAATAAAGTGAATCATTCTCTCATGCTTGTGTTTTTTTTTTTTTTTTTTTGAGCCTTTTTTATATAAATATGTGTGTTTTTCCTTTTATTTATTTTGGCAGCTTAAGAAGCAAACTATTTTGTTAACGCATTAATTTCAGACGTATTGTCTTATTGGTTCTGATTTTTTTTTCTGGTTCCTTTAAAGGTCATTAAAATTCTTATGAAAATTATTAATTTATGATTTTCATGGCCGAAACATGATGAAGCTAAGCACATCAGGTTCTTATGGTGAAATAGATAATTATCCCATTAAGATAATACAATACAACACCAAGGCGTGTTGTTGTTTTTGCCACATTATCATATCAAATTCATGTTAGCATGATTGATTGATATCGTGATTATTGATGGCTACTTTAATGATTCAATATGAAAGATTCTTCTTGACTAAACTATTATCTGGATAATTAATAGCCTAATTTAAATGAGAGATTGTTAGGATGTCTATGCGGACAAACATTATTTTATGATTAATCTATTCGGGTGGGCCTAAAGTCAAATATAAGGCGGCTAGTATAGGTCTGCAACAAGTCTTAATTATTTTGATAAAAAAACATTTTAATTATACATGTAAAGAAATGAAACGGGAAGCTGGAAAGAAAAAGAGATGGGAATCTGCTAGTGGGCTAATTTCTTGGGATAGTATTTAAAATTTTTGTTTTTATGTATGTTTTGTTTGGTTCGCAGGTTAGTTACAGCTCTATTGTTTTAGGCTCTGTTTCATTTGAAGTTTGCAGGTAAGTTACGGTTCTATTGTTTTTGGGTCTGTTTCATTTGAAGTTTTTATGTATGTTTTGTTTGATTCACGGGTAACCATACAATATTTCACAATTAAGCCTTATGAATGTTCGTCTCCTGTCTGTAAAGTGTATCTTAGAATCATAATCTTTATCGACAAATTTTCTGATAATATTTACTGTTAATTATACTGAACTTATTTGTTTATTTTATTACATTTATCGCTTCTGTATTTCTGAAATGGCAATTGCCTCTCAGACTGTTTGACACAATACTGCATTTTAAAACCTTCTCTGTTTTCTGATAGTATGGTATATGTTATCTCTGCATTGAAGAGATCAATTGGAGGGAGGAAGGGAAATTGTGCATGGGATTCATAATTTAATTGGATTAGCATATGAAGGCAAAATAAAAGAATTTTCTTGAGAAATAATGAGGTGCAGATGGTCTGACGATTATCTTATTGGTTGGAGATGAACTAAAAATTTTAAGGTGTTGAGCTCATCTAGTGCTTGGGTCCTCTATAGCCCCCTATGCATGCTCCAAATAATGCTAAACAAGTCAATTTAAGTTGTTTCTTATGAATAATGAGGATTCTTTTTCGTACGAATTTGACACAAGGTTATTTTCATGTGGGTCATTTTGTCATCATATTTGGGTTTTACAAAGCAAAGTATGCTTAATTTTATTTTTAATACTATTTGACTAAGAATAATTGCGGAGTCACTCAAATTATTTGGTTCTTACATCTGGATTGTAACCGGAAAATTTACATATGTAGTGTGCATATGAAACTTTAGTTGTGAGATTGATGTAAATACATAAGAATTGTGTGCT
>NW_018164896.1:602898-604663 GCF_001263595.1 Phalaenopsis equestris
TTATTCAAAAAATTGGAACAAAATATTTGAATTGAAACACAACAAAAATAATCCAAAAAAATACATCAAGTTTTAATCTTAAAAAAATCAAGAATGGGAAAAAACTACAAATCAGAACACAAAAAAATTTCCACTATAAAAAGCCAAAACTGTACATAATACATATTAGACTTGACAGAAGTATATATTACTTTGTTTAAACGCTTGAAGAATCGGCAGAGTTTGCTTCTCTTAATTGATATTTAAAAATCATTCTACTTTATTCTGCTGGACAATAATTGAACTAGTTCGACTGAATAAAACCTACAGAAAATTTGCACAGTTAAAAAATTTTGTAAGAAAAAATCCTCATCTTCATTATTTTTGCGTTGCAATTACGATATCTGCTCTTTCAAAACAAGCTTAAGACACAATAATCGCGTTCGATTTTGTTTCTGCCAATAATAGAGATTTATGCGCGCAAACACACAAATCAAATCATAATCTGCTTTATATGTAAGCAAAGCTTTTTCCAGAGTTTATATTTACATTTAGTAGTACGTACACAGTAAGTTTTGTGAACATAAAGACTAACATAACAGCATATTCATGTTGGGATAAAAGGCAACTTCCTTTGTCTCCCATGGTGATCGCATCATTGCTTTTGTTCCTCTTTCCCATTGATATCATTCACTGTTACGCTTTTGTTTCTTCTGTTTTCTCCATACATTACTTATTCTCTGACCACGCGTTGCTCTTTCCCCATACCTCAACAGCCCAACAAAATCATTAAAAAAAAAACAGAGGGAGGAAAAGACCGGTATGGCTATGAAAAGACATAAGAATCTCTCTCTCTACCTCTACGTCTAGACGTCTTGACAGAATTGTTCTTTGAAATCATGATGAGTCATTTCTAAGTTTGGCTTGACATGCTGGAGCACTTTTAGGTCCTCGGCGGAAGGAAGCCCAATGAGAGATGTGGCCACTGAGTTCAAAGTTGAATTTACGAAGTGAAGGGTGAATGGGCGCCGGGAAGTGGGACAAAACTTCCTATTGAGGAATTCCTGACAGTGGGGATTGATTGATTGTCATTCATTGTAGATCGAGATGCTTTTCTGATTAAATTATGGGATGGATGGCGATCCCTCGCTCATTCATTCAAGAGAATTTTGGTCCCTAATTATTTAATTCGTTTTGCTTTGCTTGCCTTTTTGGACCGAGATAGTTAAAACACGGCCATGAGGGGTATGGCAATTAATATTTGAATCTGAAGCAGATCTCATAGTTTAGATTGAACAAGTCATATTAAAGGAGGACCCATTAATAAAAGAAGGTTAGATCTAGTTGTCCGATCGGACGTATCAAAACATGAATGTTTGTTTATATAGTTCAAGGGTTAATATCTGAATGAATGTAATAGAATTAAACAATAAACAATACGTTTAATTAATTTTTATCATTTTTGTTTCTGTTTGAGATCATTTTTTATTTCTTGTTTTAAATATTTATTTTTTTCTATTTTAATTATATATTTGTTTCGCCAATTTTTACATGTCCGTAGTTTTGTTTTGAGAAACAAATTAACTTATTTTCAAAAATATTTAAAATATTTAAAAATCATTTTAAATATTTTAGAAATAACTAAATATGTTATTACATATAAAATAAGATTTATTTTAAGCAAAACATAAACAGAATGAAATAATAATAATAAATGATTCTAAAAGCCACCAAATTAAATTTTCACGATCGATTGTGTTTAGAATAAAATGAATCTTTTGATTTA
>NW_018164896.1:604763-605752 GCF_001263595.1 Phalaenopsis equestris
TGTCTGTAAATGCCCCAAAAAAGAACAGTGGACGCTTAAAAGAAAGGCAAAGAACAGATATTTAAGGGTTTATGTATCACTAATATTCGAGCTTACAAAATAACGAATCACATGAGTGAATAGTTGATTAACTCAATTAAACTCCACATAATAACAAATCGCACATAAGTTAGGGTTCATTAGGAAAAAGAAGATTTGAAAAGAGTTTGTAGCCAATCAATTTGGTTTTAAGATTTATGACAAACAGATTATGCACTATTTTAACTGATTGAAAAAATAATAATAAAATACTGATTTTATGAATGTCCCCTTAGGCCTGTGGCCGCCGAAACTTTTTGTTCATGTAGTGGGAAATCAATTGGCTGAACTGACTTGTGTCGTCTACTGTGTTTGTAAGGTCCTTGGGGTCACAATTCAATTCTGCCTATGTGCGGGATAAAATTCATAGGTACATGAGGTTGATCGGGAGACTTATTTAATAGCCCATGTCCGCCAAAGCTTTAAATTCATGTAGTGGGAAATGCTAAACTGGCTTATTATCACAAATAATAATAATAATAAAATACACTACATGAAAGTGGCTCTCAGTCTGAACAAGCGATAAACTATGCTTTGTGGGTATAGCCGCCGATGAAATAAATCCAGCTGCAATAATTTAATAATTCCCACAAACTATTTATGCGTTCTTATCTCGACAAATGCTTTTAGTTCCTTTTGAACTATGAAAAATCCAGTTGTGGATATTTGGAAGATCAGCTTCTTAGCCGGGGTTGAAAGCTTTGAAGTTAATAAAAGAATATAATAATATAGTATTCTTGTGATATTTTAATTAATTTTGCCTTTTAACTATCAAGTATGATAGTCTAAATCTTATGAATCTCAATTTAATATTTTAATTCATCCTTTTTTATCATGTATTGATAAATGCTTGCACTATTTATTCAAAACCGTCTTGCGCGTCTATCAGATATTAAAAAAGTTCATTTTTT
>NW_018164896.1:605852-608813 GCF_001263595.1 Phalaenopsis equestris
GCGCGTCTATCAGATATTAAAAAAGTTCATTTTTTGCAAATCCTTTTATAATATAATCTCCAGTTATATACTAGCTTCTAAGTAAGTGTTAAAATATTATATGATTATTTACAGTTTTAATTCTAAAATTTATAAAAATATCAAAATAATCTGCCGAAGACGTTTTAAATTGGAGCTGAAATAGTCTCCATGGAAAAATATTAGAGCTCATCTTTGAAAAGATATGAGACTATTTTGGCATTTCTATAAATTCTGAGACTAGAACGGCCTTATATAAATAGACTAGGTTTAGCCCTACACCCTTTTCTGATTCATATCAAATTCGTGTGTAATCTCAGTAGAAATAAAACTCGAGCCGGTAAGAGTTTTAGCTTGTAAATAATAAGGACATTAAATATTGAACAGTACAACGAAGTTATTATTTTCTTATTTTTTAATTAAGTATTAAAATTTCAATTGTCTGATTGCATCAAATGCAAGTTTATAATTCCGATAATTTATTTTGTTAAATTCAGCCTTAATTTTAAAATTAAGAAATACTTTAGCGGTCCTATTAAATTCCTCTTGATTTTAGCTGCTAATTTCATAGGTTTTCATTTTATAAGTTACTATTAATTAGTTGAACATCAACCAATAAACCAAAACATTTTAGTGCGATGCAACTAAATCATAAAAAAATAGGGCAAAAAATAGCGAATAATAGGGTATGAAAGTTAATTTGTAAGAAGTACATGGTATAATTATAAATAAAATTTGATAATATTTTTCATGACATTTAAGCCTTGAGTGTTCGTTGTATAGAGCTGATTCGATGGGAAGTGTTTGCATGGAAAAATCCTGTTTGCACTTTGCCCTTTTATTTTAATTTTGATTGGATTTATCGGTGCCATATGGGTTCTCAAAAATATTATATTCGTCTGGAGTGCGGTGGGAGTGTGCCACAAGTGAGAGTGTGCTGTATAGCAAATGAACTCTACCCCTCTAAAAAGCCTAACCATAGGCCACATGACAAGTTCCATTGGACTTAAGTCCAGAAAATATTTTCTCCTTAACAGATTTTACAAGCATTGAGGATTCCCATAATGCCGTTGATATTGTAGCCATGTGGTATTTACATACATACCACCCAATTCCTATGTATTTACATTTACAATACCTAAACTTTCCTCTACATTTATACCACCCAAAACTTTTAAAAAGTGAAATACACCTAATGATTAGATTAACCAGCCGGGTTAGGTTTTGAATTGAGTCAAATTAAATGAAATTAAACTACATTTAAAATTGATAAATCATCATTTTTTCATTATTACGCGCCTGGATTAACGGTAAGCTACCTCCATTATTTAGATGTTAAGAATTGAGCCTTGAAAGCAATCTTTTCAATATATAAAAGCAAGTGCTGGAATTCAAGCTTTTGAGGTTATTCGCTGTAATTCAACCAATATTATGCGTGTTTGTGACTTTATAGTTCCTTTCTTGACCTTTTGTAAGGGAGAAGTCCCGGAATACTCTTTTGATTGATGTACGGATGCAAGCTTATATGACGGATAAAGAAATTATTTTAAAATATTGACTAGTAAAATGAAAGTAGAATCAATTATTAGCATGGATTGAATTTAAATATGGAAGCTTAGCTTGAATTGTGATGTAATCCAAGAAGCTAAAAGTTTTGTTTTGTTTGAAGGAACTTTGCTAGCTGTCATCTAAAATGACAAACTTTTCCTTCTTGCAAAACAACTTCAAGAGATGTTTCATCAAATGAACTCTTTTCCACGCCTTAGTGTGCATCAACGTCCACGGCAACGGAACAGACTTCACTATCTTCTCAAACATAGCATAAACTTTCTGTCTTCATTTTCTTATTATATTTAACAAAATTTTATTATGAGAAATTATTTTTTATAACTTGAATTGTTAATGTCTGTTAAAAAAAAATTATCTGATTTTTTTTAAGAATATATATTTAAAGCTTTAACCTTAATTTTTTAAGAAGATGTTTTCTTCTCCATAGTTTTACAATCATGAAATCATCTTTTTAAAAAATTACGGCTTTCTCAAATAAACCCCAAACTTAAGATTGAACTAATTCACTTTGAGCAGAGTTGAATCAACTGGCGCGTTAGCCCCAAAACATGAACCAAGATTTTTTATATACTATAAGGATTAATTTAGGAAGAAAATCTATCAGTACACTGCTCAAATTTTAGTGACAATGGAAAAAATATTAAGTACGGACAATATCTACGGGCAATCAATCAAAGAGGCTATTGGCTGTCCTGATGTGCGACACCGTAATATTTTTCATGCCGATGAGCCTTAAAATTTCTTGAATGTGCTTTAAAACAAGTATAAACTATAAAATATTTAATTAACATTATAATATGCCAGTTATTAATTACTTTATGATCATCTGTTCAGCCTGATGTAAATTTTTAGAAGAAACACTTTCTCAGAAACTTTACAATCAGCAACAAACTAGATGTAATTTGCAGTCAGGAAGCAATAAAACAAGAAAACAGAACATTCTGCCCCGCCACGTCTTACAACTTCAAACACAAAGTTAAAATAACAATCAAAAACTTGATGAATCATATACAAACACAGTCTTCACCTTCCCGGATATGTCAAACAGAATACAGAAGACAATCATCAGGCGCCTCTTTAAATTTGCAGCAATCCAAAAATTCAAATTTAATGTCAAAAAAATTCCTCCTTTTGTTGTTTTTTTCACCTCAGGATCATTCGGACTGAAAATTTCCTTTTTCAAGATCAGGGTCGTGCAAGGTCGCAGAAATGGTGATCACCAGCCCCTGCTGGTAAGATTATGAAGAGCTGGAGAGAAGCGAAGGCAGCTAAAGAAGCTCTGCCGATACGGCAGCGCTGTTTTCTTCTTCATCTCCTCCGCCGCCGCTTTGTTGGCCGTATAATGCCTCGCCTGCGGGGACACATCCACACCGC
>NW_018164896.1:610060-611816 GCF_001263595.1 Phalaenopsis equestris
ATATATATTACGTACTCAGATCAATTGGTCGGGCATTTGCTTGTTAGTTGTAAGTCTACTCTAGTCTGGGGTTTGATTCCCCACGGTGGATGGTTTATAGAATTTAATTACTTCGAGCCAAAATAAGCCCAACACGAACGAACTCAAATTTATTTGTGTTCAGCTAGTTTATACATCGAGCACAAAAAAATCATGTTCGTGTTAGACATATTTGCTTAGCGAATGAATCTAACAAAAGCTATTTAATGAGTCTAAAATAAGTTGTTTGCAAAAAAAGAGCCATTTTGGCAGCCTTAAATACCACATACATAGTTTTTAGTTACATATATAACATTCAATTTTTTTATTTGTAACATTTTAGCACTAATGTGTATTCAGGGCTATGAATTTAGCTCGAATGTCTTAAACCACTTGAAAATTATTCAAATTTTAGTTCTGATTGAAATAAACAAGCTGAGCTATGAACAAAAATTTTGGATCGATTTTATTCGATCAGATTTTGAACTGACCCCTGTTCGACTTAAAATCTAATCATTAACAATCCTAGTGATGTGAATTTAACGAATTTAGCTCGAAGGTTGTTAATTGCTCGAAAATTGATTTGAATTTTGGCTAAGATAAGGATTGGATCTAAATAAATGAGCCATGTTTATATCAAATATCTTTCGAGCCGATCTTGAGCCAACACCAGATTTGTTTAAAATAGGATTGCTAAAAGCCCTATGTGTATTTTGTTTTTGTGGAAATAATTATGCTATTTTCATGTGATGTAAAAATATAGAGTGGTATGCGTAAATATGAATGGTTATATATTAGATATAGAAATATATACATATTTTGATTGGTGTTTATAAATTTTTTTATCTTATAATGAAAATAATGAAATAAATTATTTTAAATTGATTTTATTTAAAAATAATGTATTCTAGTTGCAATTATGTAGTTATAATTGAGAGAAAGTCATGCAATATCAAAGAAAATTTGGAGTAAAAGATAATCATGAAACTTAACCCAATTGAACCGCTATATTAATTACGTTGAACTTGCAATCATTCCTTCTCCTTTGTTGTGTCAGCCGATAGATGAGAATTGAGTATTAATTGATGATTTACATAAATGATAGCTGATGATTTTCATTTTATGCGGTGTCCGATCTATATTGTTGATTACTTAAAAACTGCAAAAAAATGGATCGCCAGTTACATAAAAACTCATTTATGTTATTTTGTTAATTAATTGAATAAATTTCAACATTTATATTAATACTCGTTTATTAAATAAATAAATTTGAATAATTTTTTTTGTTAAATTTATTTATGTTCACTAGCAATATTATTTAAAGTAAGAGAATAAGCTTGTTAAGAAGTTTGTTGAATAGTTTCATATAATATTTATGCTCCATTAATGCTTTGTGAATAAGATTGATTCAAGCTTAATTTAAAACTTGTGGATAAGCTCAATAAATACTCAATTTAACATATATTTTTTAAAATTGAAATAAAATTTGTAAATATGATAAGAATTTATTTGTTTAGTTACCCATTCATTTCCCCCCATTTGTATGCTTATTTTAATTATTAATTTAATGATATGCTCCTTTAAATGCTCATTTTGTCTTACAAATTCAATAAATAACTCCTTCATAACGTTGAGAAATCCTTATTGAAAAATAACTCCCACCATGATACAACTCTCTCTCTCTCTCTCTCTCTCTCTCTCTCTCTATGGTTAGAGGCTATGATACGAGCCCCAACTA
>NW_018164896.1:612883-615844 GCF_001263595.1 Phalaenopsis equestris
ATATTAAAGATATTGAATAAAGTAAAATTAAATATTATATATTTTTATAAGTGCTTAAATAAAATTAATTGATGCTAAATGACAATTATTTACTTAAACTACGTCACAATTAATAAAATAATGTATGTTAATTTATTTAAATATACATACGTCTGCTTTCTTATCAGAAATTTTTCAACTTCACATAACAATATAAGATAAGCACGATATTATCAAAAGATTTTAATGAAGTAACAAATTAATTTTATTTATTTATTTATTTGATTGTGCCATAATATTTTTTTTTAAAAGAAGATTTACAAACATACCACTCAATTCCTTTGTATTTCCATTTGTAACATTTAAAGTTTAATTTTTACATGCATACTAGCATCCATATGCACGAAAACAGTGTTTCATTATTTTTTAGTTAAAATAGTGATATTGGTTTCTTCTCAAACACCCATATTGGATTCTTCTCGAACATTCTTAATTGCACCTATGGCTCTAGGATCATTTACATTGCTCATAATTGCACTTATGCTCTTTCTTTCCATGCTACTTAATGCACTGACTTTAGGCCATACTACTTTTGATTATAAGGGAAATATTGTGCTACCTCTATCTTTAAAAAGAGGATAGTCTTGATCACCGTAATCATGAAATTTCTGTAATTTCGTTTCCACATACTGTCTCTCCCTTCTTTTTTGGCTACATGTCATTCACTGCCTCCATGTTGTGCTTCCTTTGCTTTCAAGTCAAAGAAGATTGCAATCAACTGAACTATGTCATTGAATTTTTTACGAGTCAACATCATTTGAGAAGAGTTTTATGCAACTATGCTCCTACTATGGAGACCAATGCATCAACAATAACCTAGAAGTGGGGTAAAATCATCCCAGAAGAGACACAACCACAACTTAGGAGAAATACTTATAGATAAACATATCATCATTGCATACAAATGCTACATCAGACGATTGAAAAAGTACAATGACCAACACACACTAGTATGAAGGCTACAAAAGTCCGCAGAAGAAAATACAGTGGCACACTACAACATCCTTTTCATCATTAGAAGGTCTATACATTCATATTCTCTTCCTCAAAAGCCAAATCCTTGCTTGAAGCCTGCAAAGTTTCTGCATTCTGATCAAGGAAGAAACCTTTTTGAGCCCATCAAGGACATGGTTGATCTTTACAAGTTCAATCTTCCATGCTCTCGAAGAAAGGGTCTGCTCATCTTCATATGGTGTGAGCATTGCCTCCTAAAATATTGCTGTTTCTGTTGATTTTCAAGGGGACGAGATCCTCTAGATGTCAACATCTTAGCAGCAAGAAAAATCCCCTCTGAAATGTGCGACAGGGAAACTCAGACTTTTCTTCACGAAGGACCCCCTACAAAATGTGCGATGGGTAGACTTTTTTTTTCTTCAAAAAGAGTTCCCTCCAAAATGCGCAGCGGGCAAACTCTAACTCTTTTCACAAAAAAATCTTATCTGGAATGCACAACAAGAAGACTCCAATATTTCTCCACAAACAATGCCATTCAAAATGAATGTCGAGAGACTCGAACTTTTCTTCACGAAGAGTTTTCTCAGAAATGTGCGATGGAGCAACTCCAATCTTTCTTCATGAAGAATCCCCTCTGAAATGTACAGTGGAGAGACTTCAACTTTTCTTCACGAAGAATCTCCTTTGACGTGTCTGTTAGAATGCATTGTGATGAGACTCTAACCTTCCTTCATGAAGAATCCCCTCCAAAATGCGTGGTGGGGAGACTTTGATCTTTCTCCACAAAGAATACTCTTTGGAATGCATGGTGAGGAGACTCCAATTTTTCTTTCACATTTTAACTCTTTTATAAACCCTAAAGGGCCAAACAATGTCAATGTCCAAAAAAGAGTGAATTTGGGTCCAACCCACTTACCTTGCCACCATCCAATCCAGCTCAAATCGACAGTTGAATCGTCTTTTCATGCATATTGCATGAAAGTTCACAAAATTTCACCATCAGATCGAGATCCTGTGAACATATGTGGGCTGCTGCCACCATCAGATCAGCCTTCGACGAATCCCACCATCTCGCACAGTAGTTCATGCGAACGGCTTGCGCCAACTTGAAAAAATAAATAGTGGATGTATGAAACGATGCCCCTTAAAGGATAGAGGGTTAATGAGCCATACGATATCGGTTCCCTAGGCCTCAAAGGGTCAGGATGCTACTGTCGATGTAGTGCATTTGGTGTTAGTGAGGTATTGGGCTAAAGACCTGATAATGATGACACTGCTTTACATAATCTATGCAATCAAGGGACATCGAAGGCTAGTTATATCCAAGCCCCTTAATCTTGACTTTCATTTTGTGACCCGACTGATGGGATCCACATAGACCTTCATGGACCACTGTCAAGATCTTTTATATCTCATTCTTCCCAAAACATCGCAACAACATTTTATCAAACTAGTTTAGATAAAGGGTACCATTCAAGATGGTATATGACAATGCTCTCTTCTGAATTTGGTGACAAGAGAGCGGTTGTCGGGGATTATTCCTCTTATCAAGTTCGAGATGGTAGCTTGACGCTAATCAACACGTGGCTAATCAGAAGCAGAGAAGACTGCTCCTTCACTACCTAAAGGTGTCGCTCCTGAAGGCTCAAGACATTCTGGTGATAGGACTCTTTGATCTTGGATCACAACTGTTATGTGGGTCTCCAGTAGGATTGGAAAGTTCCTTATCTAGCCTAGAGAGAGCATCAGAATTGTTGTTCAAGGAACGAGGTACCTTGACCAATGTAACGTCGGGGATGGGCTCTAGCAATGTCATCACTCTCTTATGGTATGTTAAGAGATATGGTTTAAGAGCTTTATAGGTTCCCAACACCTGGCTAATGATGAGTTGTGAGTCGCCATAGACCTTGATCTGTTTTATATTCATATAGATGGCTAACACCAACCCAAGAATCAAGGCTTCATATT
>NW_018164896.1:615944-618335 GCF_001263595.1 Phalaenopsis equestris
TATTCGCTGTAATTCAACCAATATTATGCGTGTTTGTGACTTTATAGCCCCTTTCTTGACCTTTTGTAAGGGAGAAGTCCCGGAATACTCTTTTGATTGATGTACGGATGCAAGCTTATATGACGGATAAAGAAATTATTTTAAAATATTGACTAGTAAAATGAAAGTAGAATCAATTATTAGCATGGATTGAATTTAAATATGGAAGCTTAGCTTGAATTGTGATGTAATCCAAGAAGCTAAAAGTTTTGTTTTGTTTGAAGGAACTTTGCTAGCTGTCATCTAAAATGACAAACTTTTCCTTCTTGCAAAACAACTTCAAGAGATGTTTCATCAAATGAACTCTTTTCCACGCCTTAGTGTGCATCAACGTCCACGGCAACGGAACAGACTTCACTATCTTCTCAAACATAGCATAAACTTTCTGTCTTCATTTTCTTATTATATTTAACAAAATTTTATTATGAAAAATTATTTTTTATAACTTGAATTGTTAATGTCTGTTAAAAAAAAATTATCTGATTTTTTTTAAGAATATATATTTAAAGCTTTAACCTTAATTTTTTAAGAAGATGTTTTCTTCTCCATAGTTTTACAATCATGAAATCATCTTTTTAAAAAATTACGGCTTTCTCAAATAAACCCCAAACTTAAGATTGAACTAATTCACTTTGAGCAGAGTTGAATCAACTGGCGCGTTAGCCCCAAAACATGAACCAAGATTTTTTATATACTATAAGGATTAATTTAGGAAGAAAATCTATCAGTACACTGCTCAAATTTTAGTGACAATGGAAAAAATATTAAGTACGGACAATATCTACGGGCAATCAATCAAAGAGGCTATTGGCTGTCCTGATGTGCGACACCGTAATATTTTTCATGCCGATGAGCCTTAAAATTTCTTGAATGTGCTTTAAAACAAGTATAAACTATAAAATATTTAATTAACATTATAATATGCCAGTTATTAATTACTTTATGATCATCTGTTCAGCCTGATGTAAATTTTTAGAAGAAACACTTTCTCAGAAACTTTACAATCAGCAACAAACTAGATGTAATTTGCAGTCAGGAAGCAATAAAACAAGAAAACAGAACATTCTGCCCCGCCACGTCTTACAACTTCAAACACAAAGTTAAAATAACAATCAAAAACTTGATGAATCATATACAAACACAGTCTTCACCTTCCCGGATATGTCAAACAGAATACAGAAGACAATCATCAGGCGCCTCTTTAAATTTGCAGCAATCCAAAAATTCAAATTTAATGTCAAAAAAATTCCTCCTTTTGTTGTTTTTTTCACCTCAGGATCATTCGGACTGAAAATTTCCTTTTTCAAGATCAGGGTCGTGCAAGGTCGCAGAAATGGTGATCACCAGCCCCTGCTGGTAAGATTATGAAGAGCTGGAGAGAAGCGAAGGCAGCTAAAGAAGCTCTGCCGATACGGCAGCGCTGTTTTCTTCTTCATCTCCTCCGCCGCCGCTTTGTTGGCCGTATAATGCCTCGCGTGCGGCGACACATCACGCCTCGCGCTCCCTTGCCGCACCGACCCATTGCTATCCACAGACCGGAAACTCGAGCTTCTCGACACATCTCTACCGCCTTCTTTCTTTAAGTTTGGCTGGAAAGATGAGGAGGAAGGTAAAGCTGTAAACTTTTGAAGAAAATCCTTGCTCCGGTCTCCGGTGGCGCGCCCCTCCGACGCGCTGCGGAAAAGGAGAAAGTCCTTTATGCGCCACTTCCAGCTTCCCTCTCCTCCGCCGCGCGTGCATGAGCATGAGATGGTTGCTGTCGGAGGATTTTGAGAGGAGATGGGGGTTTGGATGTGATGAGTCCTTCCTTTTCCGGTCTTCAGAGGAGATAAAGATCTCGATCCCTTCAGGCTGCGGGAAGGAGATATGGTGGGAGAAACAGAGACGGGAGTGCCGTTTCTTCCTCGTTTTATGGTGGCGGTGAAGGGGTCATGAGGAGAGCCGCAAAGACGAGGAGGGGGTCTAAGGGGGCGGATTTTGCCTTGCTCGAATAATTCGTCGGCGGACGTTAACGGCGGCGGCTGGGCGTTGCTGTCGAGCTGACCGCTGAAATCGAAGGCGAAGTCGTCGTCAGTGGGGCTGGCGGGGAGGCCTGCGTAGGGGTAGTATAATTCCAGGGGATCTAGGCCGAAGTGTTTTGGGCTTGACGGCGCGCTCATGTACGGCGTAGTTGTCGCGCTTTCGAATTGGAGCTCTTGGACGGGCACCACCACATCCATGTCTTAAGGCTTCTTCTCTGTTTTCTTGTCTGTTTGGGGACGAAGATAGATAGGCTTTGGGCGAGTGAGGGAAGTTTATATGGGGAATCGATGGAGGATGGCGTTGACAGGGAAGGAAGGTTCGAGGAGGAGA